>NC_050460.1:40528379-40708476 GCF_903995425.1 Onychomys torridus
TGGTGTGTGGGTGGTGTGTGTGTGTGTGTGTGTGTGTGTGTGTGTGTGTGTGTGTGTGTGTGTGTTTGTGTGTGTTGGTGTAGAGAAAATGAGGGAAATACACGAGAGAGAAGAGAGGGGTTTTTCTATGACAGTAGGGTAGGAAATACATAGCATGACCTGGTTAACAGACCTATATGCATATTTGGGGCTTTGTTTGTAGAAAATGTGGTACTGGGCAGGCATGAATGGTAGCCATGTGGAAGGCTTAGAATTTATGATTATATACCTAGTAGGCTGTGACACCAAGTTTTATGTATTCAATCATTCATATTTGTGTTAGTGTATGTTGTGGTGTGTGTGTGTGTGTGTGTGTGTGTGTGTGTGTGTGGCTTTGACTATACCTGTCAGGTGCTCTCTAAAATAGTATGTTTGTGATTTACAAAAGAATATTTATTACAATAATGTAGTCAAGATACAATGGAGGAGAACGTCTTGGTAGCCAAAAACTGGGCCTTCTTTGCAATGCACAGTCTTCCCATTTCTTTGTAGCTTACACAGGGATATAGGGCTCACAATGAAGTGGGCTTGCAGCAGGAAAACAGTACACTCAGCTTCCAATGACATGATTTCTGAGTGAGATAATTTCCGTTGTTATAGGTATTTCTTCGTGCTGGTCATTGGGCATGTTGGGCACATGAATGGTTTCTCTGTGGAGAAGCCTATGTTCAGAAACCATGTGAGTGTTCCAACTATGGCTGATTCACCTGAGGAGAGAGATATCACCAGGCAGGTTCTCTACAGAATTCATTTTGACTGAAATGTGTTCTGTAGCACTGATGATGACATTAGCCTTTGGGACACTCCTTTCTGGCACTCTTTCATATGAACAGGGCTTTTTCTCCTGGCTTGAGTATCTATTCAGCATGGTGTATCTTCTGTCCCTTCCCATCTCCTATGCTTGTTGAAAAGGCTGATTCCCTCGCTCTCCTCTTCAATGGGAGAAGGAGCTGAAGAGTACCTTCAGAGTTTCCATTTAAGCAGGGCTTCTGATTTGCTGATGGCTGTCCCCACAGCTCAGATTGTATTTGAGGATATTGAAGGTTGCTGTTAATTATTTGGTTGCTTGTGTTTTAGAGATGATACAATCTCCTCACAGGTTTATCCCATGGTGCATATGGTCTAAATGACCTTGGGAAGGATTTCCATAGTTGCAGATGCTGCAATTTCTTTGATGTTGCCCAGCCATTGTCTTTCCTGGAGCTGACATATTGTTATTCTGTGCTGGTTGGGGACCATGAGTAATTGTTCAATGAGGATGATGCAGGGTTTTGAAAGTGGTAGGAATAGGATACTTTGTGGTGTTGATGACCCTGTACATACCATCAAAGGTGGTTTCTTCATATGGAAATTGTCCTGTGACCCTTGCAGTACACATTAGCTTTGGGGCTTTTCATGGGGCCCCTTTCCAGCTATGAAGCAAGATGGAACACAATCATGTCACTGGGGAAAAAGCTGTTCTCTTGAAATTTTTTCAATGAATATTTAATTATGTTTCTCATTAATGATCTAGTTATGGTTTTATATATATATATATTCTTTCTGTTTTGGTAGTTTACACATGTTTATAAATTTGGCCATTTGCTGCAGTTTTACAATTCATACCAGCATAGGTTTTCAAGAATACTTCCAAATGAAGGATCAGAAGAATCACAGAGGTCAGGGACACCATGGGAATAGAGCCCACAGAATCAATTGACTGGGACTCATGGGGGCTCACAGAGATCAGGGAGCCTGTAGGGGTTTGACCTACGTCCTCTGCATTTATGTTTTGGCTGACTACTTTGATATTATTGTGGGATTCCTAGCAGTGGGAGTGGGTTGATTGATGACTTTTTGCCTATTTATGGGACCCTTTTACTCTCACTGCGTTGTCTTGTCCAGCCTTGATCTGCCTGTCATGTGATCGGGATGAAAGGTGTGCACCACCACCGCCTGGTTTCTACTGTGGCTTGATATTAGCTCTGACCCCCAGGCAACTTTATATATTAACATACAAATAAAATCACATTTCAGTACAAATGAAATATCACCATAGTCATGTTTGAATTTATCAAAAATACTAAAAATTAAATTAAAAATAAGTTATAAATGTACATACGGTTTAAAATATATGATTGATATGGATGTCTAAGAAATCTTTCATGAATTGAGTTAGTTAGAGTAAAGCAAATGACTATTAACTAATAAAGAATGATATTCCTTGTTATTTAGAGACCACTTTTCAGGATAGCATTAACAAACATAATGTCATCATATTCACCAAATTGTCTCAGAGTAAAATAAACAATTTGGGAACAGGAAAAATATGTAAATTTGATAGAATAGACTGGCAGAGGATTACTTTAAAATGTGGTAATGGAAATACTTATTTGAAAATTGCATTCCTGACGCTTAGCATAATCTGCTAAATTATGCTTTCTTATTTTCTCTAGTCCCTCTAATTTAGTTATTTCTGCAGGGACATGGATTCTACATTACTATTTGTAGTCTATAATTTCATAAAGAAAGTATCTCAACTGTGAGTTCATGTGTTCATCAGTCCTGTTCTATCTGAAACACTCTTTGTTTCCTTACCTTCCTGCATTCCTCTCCCTCAGCCCAGGACAGCATCCATTAAACTGTGCTTCATGCTTCTTTCTAGTGCCTCTGATTTAGTTTTTTCTCCAGAAATATTGATTCTATGTTGCTATTTGTAGTCTATCATTTCATAAAGAAAGTATCCCAAGTGTTCATGGTTATATGATTTCCATTGTTTCAGTGACTGGAAACTCAGTAGTGAACAAGGAAGCAAAATTGTTTCCCAAGACTGCATATGAAATGGTTTGGTTTACACACATTTGACACATTTTATCTTCAAAAATGTTGACAGAATAGGTATATCATCTCCATATCAAAATAAAAGCACTTGTTGATTGACCAAAAAAAAAAAAACACTTCCAATTGATTCTTTAGATTTTCAGCATTTTTGCTGTAACAGCACCATAGTGTGCCTACAGATTTACACTGTGTCTTATACTTGATCACTCTTAGTAAGGTGTCTGTTTTTTCTTCCTTTTCAATAATCAAGCCATAATGCCTTTGGCATGTTCATTATTGTCCATTTTTTTAGGTTCAGTTCTAATCTTCAGAATGTTTACAAGGTAATTTTTTGGAGTTTAGTTTATTCTTATTGGTCTATGACCCAGAAGTTCACTGTAAGGTTGCTTCACATCCCTGACACTTCTCCATGTAGTAATCGAAAAATATAAACTCTTCCCCTGGACCTACTTCTCATAGTTTTAATCTGATTTACTTCAGTTGGTGTTGCCATGGAAACCATCAAGAGCCATAATAGCAAGACCAGAGAGGAGGTGTCAATGCAGCTGGACCTGAAGGCCAGCACCTCTCAAGAGGAGAACCTTACAGATCATTATATAATTCTCAGGACCCTTGGCAAAGGGACCTTTGCTGAGGTGAAGCTGGCCTGCCACCTCCACACAGAGGTGCAGGTTGCCATCAAGATCCTGGAAAATGATGAGAATAATGACCACAACAACAAAACTGAAATTGATATTGTGAAGATGCTGGACCACCCAAACATCATCAAGGTGTTCCACATCATCAACACCGAAGAGCACATCTATATGGTGATGGAGCATGCTTCTCGGGGAGATCTGGTGAGCCATATTGAGAAAGTGGGCTGTCTGCAGGAGGAGCAGGCCCAGCACATCTTCACTCAGATTGTGTGCGCAGTTCACTACTGCCATAAGAATAGCATTGCACACAGGGACATCAAACTAGATAACATCCTGCTGGATGGCAAAGGAAGCGTCAAACTGTGTGACTTTGGCCTGGCCATCAGAGTCACCTCTGGGCAGAGGTCCAAGGGATTCTGTGGCACCCTTGAATATTGTGCTCCAGAACTATTCACTGACACAGAGTATGATGCAAGGGCGGTGGACATCTGGAGCATGGGAGTGGTTTTATATATAATGGTGACAGCGCGCTTCCCATTCAAAGCAAAGACCTATTCAGACATGAAGGAGGAGATGCTGAATCCCAAGTACTGCATTCCTTCCACACTTTCTCAAAACATTGTAAACCTTATTGTGCAGTTATTCACTGTGATGCCTGAGCAGAGACCCAAGATAAGTGACATTAGGCAGCACCAGTGGTTCAAGGACAGAGAAGAATTTTGGAAACTCCCACTATCCTCAGAGACATATAGTACCATCCCAAATCCCAGCCTTGTGGTGGCTATGTGGGGCATGGGCTATGATCCCAAAGATATTTGTGATTGTATACGTGAGAAAAAGTTCAATAACATCATGGCCACATACCTAATTTTAAAACACGAGTCAGCCCAGGACCACACGAACTATGCTGTGAAGTCTATGCAGGCCTGTGTTGCCATGTCACCAGTAGATGCTCTCACTTCCCTTCCTCCTCAGAGGAGACTGAGTGAGCCTTCCCTTCACACCTTTGCCTTGCTGGATGAACACCTGATGCATGATGAGAAGAGATCATGGAAGAAGGGGAGCAGAAGCCTGAGCATGCCTACCATCCTGTGCTTCCAGCAGAAGGGGGATAGCCCTCCCCACCCAGTCCCCAAGTATTCTCCTGAGGTTACTCACCTCATGAGCACTTTGACAGTGGGTAGCTTTATGTGGAAGGGACTGTCCTCAAGATGCACATTCTCTGAGGGCATTTCTTCTGCACAGTATTTGTCCTGGGAGGCGCCCCATGAAATGAACACCCTAAAGAATTGCACATACACTAAGACGAAACCGTCTATAAAGAAGTACAGGGAGGCACCTCAGGGTGTGACTACCACTGCCACTTACGAAATCCAGAGATCTTCCCTTCAGGCAACATCCAAGAACACCTTTGAAGCTGTCCCTCCCGAAGGTATAACTACACCACCTGCCAGCCGTCTATCTCGAGGCTGGAAAAGGGTTAAGAAGAGAATCGGGAAGTGGGTGAGATTCCTGTGCTGCTGCCTGCCAGCCTCACAAAGACACCATGTTTCTCAGAAGGAAGTGGCACCACTGGAAGTGGAGAGCAGTGCAGGTACACACATGCAGTGACATGGGGTGCCCAGGATGCACTTCTGTGTTTCTTAATCCAAATATTTTCTAATGTGCATTGCAACCAACACAGGATAATTATAGATATACAAATTAGCAAATCTGGTTTCCAAAGGAACAGTCCCACAGCACCACCACCATTTACAAGATATGGTTTAGCTGAAGATGGACAGCAGAGCATGAGAAGCAGAGGTTGCAGAGGCAGCCAGAATGAGTTGGCTAAAGGAGGAAAGAATTAGAGGGGATCAAAGGTTTCAGGGAAGAAACACCAAAGGCCAAGAAAGAGGAAGAGGAGAGGAGCCACTTGAAAATGGATGGTCCAGGAGGATAGAAGAGTCAAGACTCTGTATTATATGTGTCAAAGATCTTAAGACTGTGCCTTCCATATGTCATCATTACCTTTTGAAGTGATGAGCCTCTTTGCAGGTTCAGACACTGGGTAGGAATTTTCCTGGTGTGACTGAGACAGCCAAAGTGGGAGCCCTGCAGAAGTACCGATGACAGTGTGTCCACTTACCCAGCCAAGAAGTCCAGCAGAGGAGGAGGTAAGACATCTACCACAGGCTTTGCCACAGGAACCCATAGTTAACAAGGGATCTGTCCCAGGGCTGGCCTTCCATAGCATCTTTCTCAGAGTGGAGCCTTGTGCCAAAAACCCACCCAAAGGTGCCTATGAATTAGAAGCCCCTGTGGGACAGACTTCATGGACGTACTACAGCAAAACTCATTCATCTGTCTCCCCTTCAAGGTCAGGTCCAAGGGAGCTGTATCCTCACACTGGGGCAGAGGTGAGTCTCCTCCTCCTTCCCTCCCAGCTGCTGTGTTTACAGCCTGCCTGTGTCCCTTGGTCCCTCTCATCACAAGACACACAGTCCCACTGCATGCTGGTTCAGTCTAGCTGCTGGTGAAGGGCCCTTACTATGGGGTGTTTATCAGATCCATATTTGTCTCCTAACAGGAAAGTGACAGCAAGCCTGAAGAAAATGGGTATCACTGTGGATGGAATGCTGGGATGTTGCTCCACTTTGGAAGGTAGGTTTTGCTTGCCTGTCCTGGGGCACAGTGGACACATGACTTAGTCAGCAGTCTTGGAACTACATTTTATTCTGATCCCGTACCACAGGTCAGACCTAGAAAGAGCCTTGTTGGCCAGAGAATTGGGGCATTCATCCGGGCTGTCTGCTTGGGCGTCCTCCTGTGAAAGTTGTCTTTGGTGCCGTGGAGGACCTCCAGGCAGATCACTACTTTCAGCCATTAAGAGTAGACACTCAGAGACTTTGGGGGTGGTGCACTCTTTTAATCCCAGCGCTCAGGAGGCAGAGCCAGGCAGATCTCTATGACACAGAGGCCAGCCTGGTCTACAGAGCAAGATTCAGGACAGGCACAAAAGCTACATAGAGAAGCCCTGTCTCAAAAAAAAAAAAGAGTGGATGGATACTCAGAAGGGACTGAATACCAGAGCTCATCTGTAGGTGTCTGAGGGCAGCACTGAGACCACTAAGTTTAATCCCATTATATGAAATAAGTTTCTGAGATCTGGTCTAGCCTTGACACTGGTCTAGAGACAAATAGGCATGAGGCTGCCAAAGCTAGCATTTTTCAATTCCAGGTAAAGTGGTCATTGAGCTCATGATGCAGAGGACCTAAGATGTAAGGAGAGCCAACAAATGCATGTAGGCAGAGGGATCTTGGGATAACTTGGGGCAAGTAGAACATCCCTTCCCTGTGATGCTCTGTCCCCTAACCATGATGGAGGAGCAGTCTGTGGAGAAGAGGGTAAATAGCTTCTTAAACCTATATAGGAAGACTAGCATTCTCACACTGGCCAGCTACTTAGACTGTAATGGGCTGAAGAACCATGAGCACAAGGGTGCACACAGCCTTGCAAGGAAACCCAACCCAGAAACTGAGCTTCTTGCTTATATGGCCATAGCTGTTCTACATCAGTGGGATGTTTCAGTCTTTATGTACTTCACTGAAGCTAAGGCCTGGGAAGGGAGACGTGGGTGCTGTAGGCAGGCTAGTGAATCCCAGGACTACAGCCCAGGAGAATAACTGTGGCGCCAGACCCAGGTGATGATTTCTAAGGAGGCAAATCTCAGTATGAACAGATGTGAAGTTTATTTCTTCTTGTACTGAGAATTGCATTAGATCTGATGAGGATTTTGTGTGTCCCTGCTACTTAGGGAGGCATGTTGCTACCTTTAGCCTTTGACCTGAGAGAAGAGAAGTCAGCTGAGGACCAGGCCCCCATATATATCACCTCCTCAATTCACTGCCTGTCTGCTGGATGGAGCAGGAGCAGATGCAATCAGTACCAACTACTTGTAGCAGGACGTTTATACACATCATCCCAAAGCTGTGCTCAGGTCTCCAACTCACAGAAGACAAATCTGAGTCCTTAAGATGCTTTTTGGGACATAGCATGGTTATTGAAACAATCCTTAAATACCACCCAGTGGGCCATTGACCCAGCCACGATGACCAGTTTGGCCCACCTGGGTGACTTGCAGGCTCAAGGTCACCCCCAGATTTCTCATTTGCCATGCTTTCTCTCCTACCATCTGCAGGTTCTTTGGACATGTTCTATCATGGAAGCTTATTTTCACCATGTATGCATCCTGTCTGGTGAAGACAAGTGTGAGTCAGATGGAGAGGATGGAGCAGAGTGCCTGTGTTTACACATGATGCTGGGAAACTGTTTTTCTTTCTTTGTTACCAGAGCCTAAATCCTGAAAGTAGCAGGGCAGACATAAGACATCATTTCCTGGGTTGGGGATTTGGCTCAATTGTAGAACACTTGCCTAGCAAGCACAAGGTTCTATCCTCAGCTCCAAAAAAAAAAGAAAGAATTAAAGAAAAAGAAATCATGTCTGAACTCAGAGGTCCCTAAAGAGATCCTAGTGATGTTGGCCTAGGGAAGGTCAACTTGGAAGACAGTAGACACTACTATACATGCCCTATTAGTCCCTGAACTCTACTAAAAGTACACCTGCCATTATCTAACACGGTCCATTATCTGCTTGGGGAATGTGGAACTCTCAACCAGGTTCTTCACTGGTTTATATTGTTTCTCTTGTAGGTGTCTGGTCACATCCTGAAATATATAGCCAGAAAATTCCTGACCTGAGAACATGCACACTCAATACTAGTGCTAAAGATTCATGGGGGACCATCCCACATCCTTTCTCAAGAAAACCAGCAGGTCATTTCCTGAGCTCTAGAGGAGCTGTCTCAGGAAGACATGCTGTGGAAGGCAAGGAAATGGATTCTGTTCCAGCATCCAACCATGGACCACCACCACCAATTCTCAGCAAGATTGGAGACAACAGGAAGATTCACCTTTGGTCCCAGCATTTCCCACAGAGCCACAGAGATCCAGAAAGTGCAACAGTGAAGGTACAGAGTCTAGAAACATGAAATCAAACACAAACGCTATCAACAGACCCACCTACATCATGTGAGGTGATTTTGTCAGAAGAACCCAAAGGAAATCAAGGCAGAGAAAATGGTCTGTCCACAAAGCACTGCAGGACATGTATGAAAAAGGAAACAACAGGGAACGCATTAGGAAACTGAACACAACCTCAAATGTTACAGCTGAACCCAGATCCAAACTCTGCAACATTCACACAACAATTACAGAAGAAACCTATGTAAGTTTCTGCCTCATAAGGAAGACGATCAGAAACAACAGAGAAGATGAACTGTGGACACAAGAGCTCTTAATCCATCAGTCAAGAAAACACAGAAGCTGGAGAATGGCTACAGGAGACAATACTCTAGGACATATAGGGAAACTCTGGCCCTGTCACAGACCAGAGGAAGCAAATCTCTATTCTAAGCAAAGATGGAGGATCACTGCTAGGTAGCATGAAGGGAATGTCAAGAAAGATGGGCAGATGTGTTCTTCTAGACACCCTTTTACATCCATGCATCCTGCAAAATCACTGCATGAAGATGTGGGATAGAAGCAGAATGATCACTCTCCAGTGCTGGGGGTCATTTCCAGCTTTGACTGTCCAGTTTGTTCTTGACTCCCAAATACCTCAGCCCAGTAGAAGAAGGAGGTTGAGGATAGGAAATACATAGGACTTTCTAGAGCTGATGAGGTCCCATGCTTCTGCTCCTGGAAACCAGAAAGCTTAGAGTTGCACACACCTATCCCTGCTCCACACTTCCCATCCCTGCTTTACACACACTGCTAGATGTCAACCCATGCAGAACACACTACACTCTTGCTGTCCTATATTGATTACCTGGCACCAGACTGGGCTAGACACACCACATACTCCAACACTGCTAGGTTTCAGGCTCTGATGGACACCTGCAGTCTACAAACCACATATACATTTAGATAGTAGACCTTACCTGACATTTTTCTTTACCCACACACACTCATATCAAAGTCCACATAAATTACTAGGTATCAGTTCAGGATGCCCTTTCCCAAAACTCATATAACTATAGAAGTCAAGACCTTACAAATATGTCCCCTACAAGCTGATGTGCTCAGATAACCTTGCTAGTAATTGGTCCTGGTTCACATTGCCTCCCCTGATACCTACCCAAGTGCACTGAGTGGTATTAGCACCAGTCTGATACTAGCTCCCCAACAGCCCCATGTAATTTCCTCCATGTTAGGCCTCCTGGACACCAACTATGAAGCCCTACATATAATGTGTATCAAATTCTATTAGAGCACCCTCCCCCACTCCATCTACAGAGCCACTTCTCAGGCCTTGCTAGGCACGAACTCTACCTCATTGTCACTCAATGCCCACTGCTATTTTATAGGCCATGCTGGACAGCCTTGCAGTCCACATCAGGTGGAAGCAGGGTGAAATACTGTGAAGAGACTGATGCCTACTTGAGTATATGAAGTTAATTAAGTGTGGGAGGGAACAAGCAGAGCCTGAAACTTAGCATTGTACACATGGTAGCACCCCAAGGGTTAGGTGTCCTTCAGAGTGTGAAACCTAGGAGTTGGTATGTGGTGGTGATTTGGTGTCTCCAATGAGGACTGATAGAATAGCAATGTATATTGAGTGACAGTGGTATCTAGCATGGCCTGATATATTGCATTCTGTGTGGAATGGAGTGGAGGTGTTCAAGCTGGGCCTGATTTCCAGCCCTCTGTCCAGCAGCATGATGGAGCCTGTGATACCTAGCCTGTGATACTTTAATGGGGAGGGAAATGATCTATCAGGACATACAGGGCAGTGTAGATGGGTCAGTGAGAAGGCAGATGAGTTCCAGCAACACCTGAACCCTGCTAGTGTATATAGGTTGTTAGTCATGGGTGAGACAGAGGGTTGTTGCATGGCCTGAAAAACAACTATGATACCTGTCAGTGCATGTGAGGTTGCAGCAGCCAGGGAAAGGATACCAAGCAGGCCTGAAAACATGCAGTGAATATGGCTGGTAACAAGAGTGTTTATATCAGGAACAGATATGTACAAGTTTAGAATAGGGGTGGAGAGCCAGGGTTGTGTTCAGCATACCCTAAAAATTACTGCATAATTTGGATGGAAATGGAGAATGGACCCTGTCTGGAGAGCTTGACAGCTTGCCCAGTATGTAGAATGAAGCTGAGGAGGCCAGAATGACATGATGCATAGTGTGAGTATGGCTTTAAGTGTGCATCCTGCAGGACCAGGAGCCTAGCATTGGATATAGGCAGTAGTGACACAGGAAGAGCATCCATCAGGGACGCTTATCTAGAAATGTGAGGGTGTTGGGCGGGGTTGGTTAATGACCTAAATCATTCCATTTTATCTGCAGTGTCATATGGAGTTTAACTGGACATGGTGAATAGCAGTGACTATTGCACGTCTACGGGTAGGTATAGTGTTTGCTGTGTGGTGTGATGAGGGATGACACCTCTCATATTGTGTGGACGGAGATGAGCTGTCCATCTGGATCTGGTAATAGCACAGTATTGATGGTCCAGTCAGGTGGGGAAAGTAGCAGAGCCTGATACCTAGACGCTTATATGTGCTGTGCATGCCCCTCCCTATTAACACCTTACATACATTGTTGCTGTAAGGACATGAAGGACACCCCTCACCGACACTCACCACAGAGTTTTCTGTGTATTAGGCCTGGATACTCAACTCCCCATCTACTGTCCCACATGCACGCATGGAGGTTGGTAATCATGGTCTGACAGCTGGCAGTGCAGGTGAGGTGGCATGGTATGGCTGCAGTGTCCCATGCTGCATTATTCCCAGTGTTGTATGTCAGTGCAGGAAGATTCCAGGAGTGTTTGAACCAAGCAGTAACTGTGTCCTTGACAGGAGCTGGAGTGTCCATCAGGACCTGACACCTTTCACCATGGCTCAGTTGACACTGTGGCTGGAGGCATGTCTAGCAGGGTCTAGAACCTAGCATCGCGTGTGGGACAGCAGATGGGGATTGAGTATCCAGGCCTAATACACAGAAAACTCTGTGGTGAGTGTGGGTGAGGGGTGTCCTTCATGTCCTTACAGCGACAATGTATGTAAGGTGTTAGTTACCGGGGAGGGGCATACACAGCACATATAAGTGTCTAGGTATCAGGCACACACACACACACACACACACACACACACACACACACACACACACACAGCCTCTAATACACTTCAAAGTATGCAGCCATGCATGACTTCCCACCAAACCACACATTGTCTGCTAGGTATCAGGCCTCACTGAACAAACCCTCACACACACCTCATGTGTATTCCTAGGTCTGGATCCCGAATGTCACCCACATAATCCCATATTAACTGCTGCTCATCAGGCCATACAGGACACTCTCTTACCACTGTACCCCAATATACTACTAGTTATTGGGCTCCACTTGATACTTTCATATCACTGAAGTTCCACATACACTACTAGAGTTTAGGCCCTCTTGAATATCACACCCCATCACCACAAACTACAATGTTAGTTTCAGGGACCATTAGATACCATATTCCTTCAACCCATATACACCTCTTGGATATCAGACCTGCTGGGTATTCCATCACTCCATGACAACTCCTATAAGGCTAACTGAAGGCTCTGGAATGCACCCATCACCCTGCAGCTGCCCCACCTGCACTGCTAAGTATCAGGCTCTGCTGGCACCCTAACCCTTGCACACACTCTGAGGTGTCAAGCACTCCTAGACATCACATCACACACTGCCAAACTACATGAAAATGAATGATCAGACCTTGATGGACACCAGTTCACCCATAAGCTAACACATACTGAGTAGGGATTGTGCCCAGCTTGATACCCCATTCTTCCACTGCCCCCCTCTGACATAGTGTTATTCATCAAACACATTGGACATACCACCAGCCCTGTGACCACACATCCACTTCTAGGTACCACTTCCTTCTTGACCTCCTACCACACATTAAATGACAGCTCTTAGACCATGCTGGGAATGTCTCCCCCTGTCAGACCTTGCACAATTGCTGGGAATTAGCATTGCTGGACACCCTTCTTCTGCTGGAGACACACCTACACTGCTAGACATCAGGTTCTGCTGGACTCCTCCTCAGCCACACAATGTGCTGCGTTTCAGGCTCTGCTGCTAGTTACTGGGCCATGCTGGACATTAACCCCTTCCTAAACCACAGTGCTATATGAAGTGCTGTGTATCAGGTTCACTTGAACACCAGCCTCCATCCCACATGACATGCTAGGAATCAGGCCAAGCTTCACACACACCCATACCCCCAATGTTCACTACTGGCCCAACAAACACTGCAATATTGAAGGCTCTGCTAAACACCCCCATCACTGACATGCATGCTGCTTGCTATCAAGCACTCACTACCACTCTGTGCAGATTTCAATCATGTATATTATATGAATACACAATAATAGGCATCAAGCATTACCCAAAATAGCACCATTCTGCCAACAACATACACTACAAGTTAGTGACAGGGGGTTTTAGCATGGCTGAAAATTAGCAGTGCTTTATGGGCAGCGACACAGGTGTAGGAAGAGAAACTTACTAGACATGATCTGTTATACATAACATATGGGTTAGGACTGTGGAGTGCTGAGGATGATACATAGAAGTGCATGCAGGCCTCAGGCAAGTGTCCAGCATGGCCTGAAACCAAGCAGTGTGTTTCAGCTTTAGTGGCAGGGGATGAGGTTTTCCAGCAGGGCCTGATAACTAGTGGAACATGGGTGGGCTTGGCAGCAGGAGTCGGGGGTGTTGGCTAGTAAGGCCTGTAGTTGAGAGCAGCTCTTGATACTGAGATGATTCTCTGTGGGATCAGCAGGTAGATGCTCTGTATTGTCTAATGAACACAACAATGTATGTTGGTTGGCAGCAGTTGGGAGCTGTATAGATCCAGTAGGATCTGACACTGAGCATCTATGAAGGGTACCAGTGGGGTGTCCAGCAGTGCCTGAGAAACAGCAGTGGAGCAGTGATGATGATGATGATGATGGTGGTGGTGGTGGTGGTGGTGGTGGTGGTGGTGGTGATGATGTTATAAGGAAGAGAAAGGAGTGGGGAGATAGCTTTTGGTCAGAGAGTGTGCTGCATGGTCTTCTCCCAGCACAAACATGAGGCTAACTTGGAGTGCATTTTGGATGGCAGTGCAGTTTGGACTGTAGCAGTGAATGTAGGGTGACTTGTTAGGTGTGCTACAGGACCTGACATCAGGCAGTACATCTAGGTCTTGAGATGCAGAGAAAGGGAATATAGCAAGTCTTTATATATAGCAGTGTTTGTGTGAGACATGGGCCAACAGGGCCTGATACCTAGAAGTTCATGTGTATTCCATCCCCCATCCAAAAACCCATGTACAATTCTAGGTTTGGCCTAGCTGTATGCATCCTGGAACTGCAATACCACATCTAAGCTAACTTGTAAGTCCCTGCTGCACACTACCCTACTTCCAAATACACACTTCTCAGTATAAGCCCAAGTGGATGATTCCCCACACCTGGCACCAGTGTGCACATACAGGAAGGATTCAGGTCCTGCTGGACACATGCCCCTCTCCATCACTACAGCTACATATACAATGGAATGTGTTAAGTCTCTGCTGGGCTCAACATTCTTTGCTAAGGGAAATAACATACTACATACACACAAAGACACACACACACTTGTGTGCAGGTACATGCACACAGCACATACCACATGCAGGCACACATACATGCAAGCAGGAACACACAGAAGTAGGTATCCCTTCCCTTACATCAAAAGCTCCACATGGGGTAAGCCTCATATCCTGCTAGTACCACTTCATGTACTGCAAACCCTCAACACACACACAAACACACACACACACACACACACACACACACACACACACACACACACGACTAGGTCTCATGTATGAAGGACCCATTGTACCCCAAATGTTAGGAACTGCAAGGAATAACCTCCTACAGTCAAAGGCCCTCATACATGTCTGTATGTCAGATCATCCTCAGTAGCAAAGCTCCACAAACACATGCACGGCTAGGTGTCACATTATTCTAGGTAGACCCTCCCCTACAGCCAATGCCATACACACACACACACACACACACACACACACACAGAGAGAGAGAGAGAGAGAGAGAGAGAGAGAGAGAGAGAGAGAGAGAGAGAGAGAGAGATGAGCACACACACATACAAGCAAAAGACTACATGCTATATGATGTCAGGTTATGACTTTTTCCCCTCACAGGCAAAGCCTCACACCCGAATATATGGATAGGGATTGGGTTTAGCTAGTTCTAGCCTCCCCTATAGCTAAAGCCACACATAAAACACAAACCTAAATGTCAGGGCCTGTTTAGTTCCCAAACCAAAATAGCCAAATTACACAAATAGACACACACTCATATGAGAGAGGAGAGACAGAGACAGACACAGGAGAGAGAAAGTTGGAATGTAGAGAAAGGACACCTAGCAGGAAAAGCAACTATACCCAAACACACACACACACACACACACACACACACACACACACACACACACACACACAAACACACACAGGTATCAGGGTCAAATTATAATTAACTACACTGTAATTTTTATATTGCCTGAAAGATTTTGCTGGGGTATGTAAGCTGTGAGGGAAAGAATTAAGATAGAGTTAGATAATAGTTAGAAGGAAAACATCAAGAATGAGAGACTAAGGAAGAATAAAGATAGAGGAGAAGGAAAACATCAAGACAGAAGGGACATTTCTGGGTAGAGATACGAGAACACAGAAGAAGAATAAAGATTAGGTATCCCCTCCATTAGAGATGAAGCCCCACAGGCAGGACAATGTTTAAGGTCCTGCTAAGCATCCTCTCCCTAAAACAGACCATACATACAGGACCAGGTGTCATTTACTGATAGGTACCTCATCCCCTCAATAAAAAGGCTCAATTTAAAAACATAGGTAATTGCTTAGTACTGCTAGATACCACTGCCCAGTAAAAAAATGTTCAACACACACACACACACACACACACACACACACACACACACATCATCATCATCATCATCATCATCATCATCATCATCCACATCGTCTGAGGCACCAGCCTCCAACAGCACAGGGCTCAAAGGGTAATCCAAGGAGTTGGAGTACTGTAACTTTTTTCTCTAAGGGGGTAAAGTTAAAGATGCTCACACTCTCTCTTAATGGTTTCCTTCTTTATTTTTCTGTATTCTGTATTCTCGTATCTCTATCCAGAAATGTCCCTTCTGTCTTGATGATTTCCTTCTCCTCTATCTTTATTCTTCCTTAGTCTATCATTCTTGATGTTTTCCTTCTAACTATTATCTAACACTATCTTAATTCTTTCCCTAACAGCTTACATACCCCAGCAAAATCTTTCAGGCAATATAAAAATTACAGTCGGGTTACATTCTATTTTTCAAGTGAATGATTACAATGAATACAAGTAAGAAACAGCACGTTTTCCATATCCCTTACATGATTACACATTTTATTACAGGTGAAAAACAAATCATCCTCAAGAACCCACGTACATTCATACCCAAGCAACTTGTTATAGGTTAACCATGTTGGCAAGCAAGATATTCTTCTCAGTCAGTTCTTTTACTGGCACAGCAGAAACAAAAGATATTCTGGCATCTGTGGTCTCGGGCCCATGCCTATCCAAGATTCATCCATTGGGGATTTGCCTCCTGGTGGGCTGACACCTTGAACTTCACTTGCCACCTGCTGCTCCTCTGACACTGCCACCAGCACGTGCGCATGCGCGCGCACACACACACACACACACACACACACACACACACACACACACACACACACACGTATGCTTAGGCCCTACAATCAAAGCATCACAAATACATGCATGGCTATGTTACTGGCTCTTTGTGGTAATTCCTCCCTGCAGGGAAAACTCCCCAATATGGGGCTACTTTCATGGTCTGCTAGTTACTAACTCCCCCCAACTCCTACTTCTCTCCCTTCACAGCTAGATGTTAGTTCCTCTTCTATAACCAAAGTCCCACACAGGAATCTAGAAGTACGTCCTTAGATGCGTCCCTTCTCCTGTAACCAATGCCTCTCATACACAAACACGCTGTATCTGGATCTACCACATTTTTCTTCCACACATTCAAAGCCCCACAAACACAGAGTTAAGTTTCAGCTCCTGCTAAGTAATCTCTCCTCTACAGCAAGAGTCCCACTCACACATGCAGATCTAGGTATCCAGTCATGCTAGGTAGATCCTCTCTGTTCCTCCATGTTTTATATTCACACCCAAAGACTGGGAGCTAAGAACAGAAGATATAAAGAACCTGTGGCGTTTCTCTTTCTGGATCTGGGGTCAGTCATCCAATATGATCTTTTCAAATCCATCCATTTACCCAGGAAGATGGCTCACTAACAAAGAGGGTTAATATGTTGACATCTGATACTAGGCTTGTGACTTTGCAGTTTATGACCAGTTACAGGACCCATTTCCTTGATTAAGAAATGTGGGAGTTCCCAGCCCCCTGTGGGTGACTCCAGTCCTTCAAGTTGGTCCTGAGTTGTATAAGTAAACTGAGCCAGCCATAAAGAGCAAGACAGAAGCGAGGTTTGTTCCATGTTTTCTGCCTCAGCTCCTTCTTGAGTTCCTGCCTCAACTTGCCTAAATGACAGACTTAGATGAGGTCATGGAAGCTAGGTATCATGTCCTCCTAGAGATCCACTGTCATACAGCTAAAGTCCCATGTACAGGGCTAGATGTCATATGCTACTAGGAACCCTCTCACCTACATGCAAACACCCCGGACACAGCTCTCCAGATTCATATAAGGCAAGTCAGGTTCTGGTATTTATCTCCACCCTTACAACCAAAGTAAATAAACACAAATATGGTTAGATTTTAGGTTCTCCTACATACCCCTCACCCACAGCAAAACACCAGTTTCAAACATACAAATATGTGTGTCTGCGAACAATCATGCATGCAGGCCAGTAGGAACCCTCACCAGGCTATGAGGTGCCACTAGTTTTTCCCTAGCCTTGTGGACAGAGCTTTGGATTTAGGGGAAGGGTACCTAGTAGGACCTGGCACCAACCTCAGGGTGTGTGGCATTGCTGTAGAAGAGGGGGCTTCTAGCAACTAGCCAGGTACATGTATATGGCATGGCTATGGGCGGGACTACATTGCTACTCCTGTCACCTAGCCCTGTGTGGAGAGCCTGGGCTACAAAAGAGAAGTCCATCAGGATCTGACACCTAACTCTGTGTGTGTGTGTGTGTGTGTGTGTGTGTGTGTGTGTGTGTGTGTGTGTGTGTGTAGGAGGGTGCTTTAGCAATTGTGAGTTGATACCTAGTAGATCTTGACACCTACCCTACAGCCAATGACCCTCATACACATATATGGTTCACTATCAGTTCCTGATGTGTAGCCCAACACTTATAGCCTAGCCAAACCTACATAAACCCCAGAACCTGCTAGGTATATCCTACTATAGACAAAGGACCCATATATGGCTAGAGTATCATGTCCTCCTCAGTAAAACCTCCCTTAAAGCAAAGCTTAAACCATGAATTCATAGCTAGGTGTCACATCATGCTAGGTATCCCATGCTACAGCCAATGCCACACATACACACATGGATGATGTTAGGCCATGCTGACTTGACTGTCCCCTGCCTTATAATCAAAGCGCTCTCTCTCTCTCTCTCTCTCTCTCTCTCTCTCTCTCTCTCTCTCTCTCTCACACACACACACACACACACACACACACACACACACACACACACACAATCTATGTGCAGGACCTTCTAGGTAATTCCTCCCCTCTAGCCAATCCTTTACACACATATACAACTATATGTGTTACTTCTAGACATTTCTTTCCCCATAGCAAAAGCCCCATATACATAATAGGGACTAAGTTTCAACTCCTGTGAGATTAAATCTCCCTAGGAGGATCTCAGGAGAACACAATATCTAGTTGTTTAAGAAGAATATACATATAGCCAAAGCTTGACATAGAAATCTAGGCATTGGGTACTGTTGGTATCCCCTCCCCTCTCTCTTCCCACATATTTTATACTCCCTTCAGAAGTTTGGAGCCAGAAACAGTTGATGGAGATGACCTCTGGCATTTGTCTTTCTGGATCTGGTTTCTCTCGCTCAATATAATCTTTTCCACATCCATCTATTTGGACAGAAAGATGGCTCAAAACCAAAGAGAACTATTGTGCTGAGTGTCTGAAAACAGTCTGAAACTGAAATTGTGATTTTGCAGTTGAATGCAGGTTTCTGGACCCATTTTTTTAATTAATGCCTAGTGAGGGAGATCCAGGCCCACTGTGGGTGGCTACATGCCTATAAGTTGGTCCTGAAATATGTAAGAAAGCAAACTGAAGCTGCCATGAAGAACTAGACAGTAAACAGCTGTTCTCTGCATCTGCTTGCGTTCCTACAATACTTCTCTAATGATGGATATTGAACAGGACATGGGAGGCAAATAAACTCTTTCCAACACACTGGGTTTTGTCAGGATGTGTCTATTATCAATACATACTATACTAGCACAGTATCCCAAGACTGGCCTCAGTTTGAAATCCTCCAACCTACAACTGCTGAGTGCTGACCATAAGTATGTAAAATATTCTTATATGAGCAAATAGAAGTTTTAAGATTGGATGGATGTCATAGAGAAAACAACACAATTCCATGGTGTGAGGTTATTTTTATGAAGAAAATCATAGTATCTCAAGGAGATGGGTTTCAGGGATCATGATGAATGAGGATCACAACAGAAAAAAAGTGCCCAGTGATGTATACAGAGCTAGGGGAGGAATCTGAGTTTATTTTTAGTATGTTGAGCCCCAATCAAAGGATATAAACACAAGAGTGAAATCATTTGCCTTGAGATATTTAATCATGAGGCATGTGAGCAGCAACAGTGATTATAGGAATATCAGTTTAGGAGGATGGTCAAACTGTGGCAATATCATGGCTTATTCACCTGAATGAAACCATCAGTGTATGTACCCACTGCACTGTGTGCAAAGTAGTTAATGAGGTCAGAATATATGATAACACATAGTGGCAGTCATACACAACCATTGTAATATATATATATATATATATATATAACATTGCTGTGGATATCACTCTGTGTAAATAAAGTTCTGATTGGCCAGTGGCAAGGCAGGAAGTATAGGCGGGACAAGAGAGAAGAGAATTCTGGAAAGTAGAAGGCTGGGGAGAGACACAGCCAGCTGCCGCCATGAAAAGCAACATGTAAAGACACCGGTAAGCCACAAGCCATGTGGCAAAGTATAGACTAACAGAAATGGGTTAATTTAAGAGAGAAGAAGTAGATAACAAGCAGCCTGCCACGGTCATACAGTTTGTAAACAATGTAAGTTTCTGTGTGCTTTCTTGGTTGGGTCTGAATGACTGTGGGACTGGCGGGTAAGAGAGATTTGTCCTGACTGGGCCAGGCAGGAAAATTCTAACTACAAATGGTGCACAACGTGTTGGCAAGAGTTTCCACCTAAAACCTGAGAACAAAGATTCTAAGACGGAGCTAAAAACAGCTTCCTAGTTGTCTCTCTCAAGTTAGCAGCAGCCTGCCGGTTTGAGCTACTATGGCGGGTTCCTAGCATGTGTGTCTGACCTGCAGTGTGGCAGGAATGAGGAGTCTACAAGGGACATTTTACTCTGCTGAGTGGTAGATTTAGTCTTTGCTAGTTTAAAAAAAAAAAAAGTTTCTGGGCTATGCAGTGCTTTGATAGAACTGCTTCTGATAGTTGATGGTACACATGGCTCCAGACCCAGAGCTGGCGGTAAACTGTACCACAGCCATGTTGGGAAGCTGAGGTGGATGGAGCCAGCAGTCACAGTGGCGTTTCAATCTTACAAAGATGGATATTACACAGAGAATCTGGCTTGTGTTGTCTTTGGGATTTTTAACTGCAGAAAAAGATTTGATTGTAAAAGCTGTTGAGTTAAACAAATATGTAAATTTTAAAGGTAACTTGACTTCAAAATTTGGATATTAGGATATGTTGCTTTGGAAAAGAGTCTCTGCTTTTGTTTCCACAGAAAGCCAGAGGCTATGGATTTGTTCCACATTAAGATACATCAGGTTTCATCAGCCAAGACCACCTGAAAGGTCTCCGATGACACCATGACCCAGATGATCCGACATCCAGAATGGTTTCAAGGCAACTGGCTCAGAGGTTCACCCTAATGGACTACTCCACAATCCTAAAATTTTCTTTGTGTCCCCATAAGATACAGCGCCCCCCTCCAGCAGGAAGTAGTAAAAGAAACTACGCCCACATTCCCAAAATTATCAAGCTGGCTTTGGAGATGGAATTGGCTCAATCCTTCTCTAAACCCAGACATATTGCTAAAAGAAAAGGTTAAAAGATTCTTGTGTCCCAAATCAGAAGAACCCTCTGGTGTGGGACAGAGAAAAACCAATATTTTTCTTTAAAGCAGGTTGATTATAAATGAGATCTCTTTCTAAAGAAGAAAGGGGGATATGATACAAATATAATAGGATGAAAGGGTAGATTAAGGAACTTACTTCTAAAGAGCAACAACTTGTTTAAAATGTTTTGCATTGGTTTAGATTTTAGTCAATTGATACAAACTTAAAGTTAATTTTGTTATACTGTGTGTATATTTCTAACCGTGTTTAAGGTATTATGTTTGTATAGCTCATTTAAAATTGTAATGGATAATTAAAAATAGATTAATAATTAATCATCTGTGATAATCATACTCGTAGCCACGTTAGTTAAGTCTTCTAGATATATATAGACATATTTCAGATAGATAGGTAATCTTCAAATACTTCAAAGACTGACAGAATATGGCATTTAAAATATTTTTAAAATTTAGACTTTCTGGACAGTGAGACATGTCTGCTCCTGGCAGCACCGATTTACTTCAGAGACAAGGATGGGCATTGAAGACACTTCATATCTTATCTTCACCTTGGCAAAAACAGCCATTTGGGCAAGAAACTGTTCTTGCCTGGACTGCTTGATCGACTGGACATGCAGGACCCATAGAAAGGTGACCACTAAACTTTGCTTGACAAAATGGTCCTTCAGGATCCTGCTTCACAGAGGAAACTGCCAGACATTCTACAGGACACTGAGAGAAGTGATCGAGAGACTCTAGCCCTGTAGGCTGAAGACAAATGCCCCAACTTTACAAAGGAACATTAGGTGACTGTCCAGGCTGCCAGCTGTCTCTGTCTACCCTGCAAGACTCCTGAAAGTAGCTTGCATCCTTCTCCCGGTTCTCAGGTAATATTATATCCCTCTGAGGTCTTTGATGTGGTTGAAGACTAGATAGTTATAATTTCCTCAATTATGATAAAAGATAAGTTAGATACAAAACCTTAGACTCACAAATATAAGATAGATAGGATATCTTCTTTAATATTATAACTGTAATTCTTGCTTGATAATTGTTTTGTTATATGTAATTGTACTATGTAAAAGTTAAAACCTTCCTTAAAAAGGGTGGGGGGGAAGTGCTGTGGATATTGCTGTGGATATTGCTCTGTGTAAATAAAGTTCTGATTGGCCAATGGCCAGGCAGGAAGTATAGGCGGGACAAGAGAGAAGAGAATTCTGGGAAGTAGAAGGCTGGGGAGAGACACAGCCAGCCGCCGCCATGAAAAGCAACATGTAAAGACACCGGTAAGCCACAAGCCATGTGGCAAAGTATAGACTAACAGAAATGGGTTAATTTAAGAGAGAAGAAGTAGATAACAAGCAGCCTGCCACGGCCATACAGTTTGTAAACAATGTAAGTTTCTGTGTGCTTTCTTGGTTGGGTCTGAGCGACTGTGGGACTGGTGGGTAAGAGAGATTTGTCCTGACTGGGCCAGGCAGGAAAACTCTAACTACATAACATGGCTCATGAGATCGGAGTATGTGGGACATTCTAAACCCTGCACCAGCACACATCCCATCACAATTCCTGAAGCCTGGTTTGTGAGGTCAGAAGGGATTCCACTCCTAGTTCATGCAGCATCGCTCAGCTATCCCAGCTACAATCCACCACCAAGGGTCTCCACACCTAAGCTCAAGCAAAACACAGATGAGCCAAGTACAACCAAACTAGGAATACCAAGCACCAATGCAAACACTCCCTGAACACAAAGATAACAGAAACATTAAACTAAAAAACTAAATCTAGATCAGAAAGCCCTATGACAAAAACAGAAGAAACATGAAAAACCCAAGACAACAAAATGACCAATCCCAAAGAAGGGCCACAATAAGATAAGACTTCAACCAAATTCAAGACTAGGTAACAAGGAAAGCCCAAGGGCAGATGCATGGATCTCCCTGGGAAGGGGAAATAAAAGAGATCTCCTGGATGAACTGGGGGCAGGTGGGGAATGAGAACTTGAGGGTTTGGGTTGGGAGGTGGATGTAGTTGGTTGGTTTTGTTGTTTACTCTTTTGATGGACCCCCCACCCAGCTCCCAAATAAATCACACACAGATGCTTATTCATAATTATAAATGCCCACCCTTAGCTTGGCTTGTTTCTTGCCAGCTTTTTTTAACTTTAAATTATCCCATCTATCTTTTGCCTCTGGGCTTTTCCTTTTAGATACCTGTATAACTTTCTTTGCTTCTTACTCTGTGGATTGCTGTGCATCTGGGTGCTCCTCCTCTGGCTACTTCTTCCTCCAAGATTTCACCTTCTATATATTCTCTCCGCCTGCCAGCCCTGCTTATCCTCTCTCCTGTCTTGCTATTAGCCTGTTCAGTTCTTCACTAGACTATCGAGTGTTACAGACAGGCAAAGTAACATAGATTCATAGAGTTAAACAAATCCAGCAAAAACAAAAGTAGCACACCTTAAAAATTAATATTCCCTAACAGGTGGTTGGAGGGGGAGTGTACTGAAAGGGATAACTGGAGGGGGCACATTTTAGGGTCAGGTAGAATCTTGCTGCAAGGGAAACTCCCAAAAATCTACAAGAATGAACCCAGCTAAGCCTTCTAGCCATAGTGGATACATAGCATGAACTGGCCATCCCCTGTGATTAGATTTGTGGCTACCCTCATTGTCATCAGAGAGTCTTCATCCAGTAACTGATAGAAATAAATGCAGAGACCCACAGCCAAACATTAGCCTGCACATTGGGAATCCTGCTGAAGAGAGGTAAGAAGGATTGTAGGAGCCACAGGGGTCAAGGATATCACAAGAAAACAGAAACAACTATCCTGGCTCATAGGCACTCACAGAGTCTGATCCAACAGCCAGAAAGCCTGCATGGAACCCACCTAGACCCTCTACATATATGTGACAGTTGTGTAGCTTGGTCTACTTGTTGGACTCCTAACAATGGGAACAGGGGCTGTCCCTTATGCTTTGGCTGGCTCTTGGGAACCTATTCACCACACTAGATTGCCTGGCACAGGGTTAATAGATGGGGAAGTGCTTAGTCTTACCTCAATTTGATATGCCATGCTTTGTGGATAGCCATAGGAGACGCACCTCTAAGGTATGTTACTTTTGTTTATGTTGCGTTTGCTTAACTCTGTGAACCTGTGTTACTTTGGCTCTCTAAAACACCTGACTGATCTAATAATGGCCAACAGCAAGGCAGAAGAGAGGGGGGCGGGGCTGGCAGACAGAGAGAATATACAGAAGGAGAAATCTGGGAGGAAAGAGGAAATGAGATGGAGGAGTGAAAAGAGGAAGTAGCCAGAGAAGGAGGAGGACTCCAGGGGCCAGCTATCTAGCTACACAGACAGCCACAGAGTAAGAGTAAGATTTACAGAAGTAACACAATGGGAAAAGCCCAGAGGCAAAAGGTAGATGGGATAATTTAAGTTAAGAAGAGCTGGCTAGAAACTAAGCCAAGAAATGTAGGAGGAATGGCTTCATGAGGGTAGGCAGGAGGGAGAAGAGAGGAAATGGGAGGAGAGGAGGGAGGGAAACTGAGGCATGAATGTAAAATAAATAAATTACTAAAAACTAAAAACAGAATGATTGTGAATATGTTCAGATAAATTCACAATGAATTGCTTGTGGTACACATCATTTTGGGGTACAAATATTTCCCTGAATTAATTCAGAAAACAAATGCAAAGTGAAATGAATGCAGGAAGAAATTTAAGGTATGAAGATAGAACTTAATAGAAACATATAACTACTACAGAATAAAACAATCCTAGAGATGAAAAATAAGTCTAACTAAAACAAAGTAGAAGGCCCCAAAACATGGAATGGTATATATGGAAAACAGGGCTAGAAGGCAAATCATTCGAATAAAATTCAGTAATAGTTCTTTTTTAGGATGAAGAAATATAAATCTTTAGATAAATCATGAAAAATTTTAAAAAATAAATTATGGGACTAGACCAGTGACTGATGGAGGCAGATACAGAGATCCACAGCCAGGTGCCAGGCTAAATCCAATCCACGAGAGGGATTCTACATGCAGGTGATGGGAACACATGAAGAGATGACCAGCCACACTATTGAAAGCCCATGAACTGTGGTGGCTGTGGAGCCCCCATGGGACTGGACTAGGCCCTCTGGATGTGGAAGATAGTTGTTTGGTTCAAACTGTTTAGGGGGCATCCAGGCAGGGGGATCAGGATCTGTTCCTGGTGCATGGTCAGGCTTTTAGGAGCCCAATGCCTGTGGTGTGATGCCGTGTGCAGCCTTGGTGCTCAGCCTTGGTGCGCAGCCTTGGTGGTGGTGCAGTGGGGAGGGGCTTGGACCTGCCTAGGTTCAGTGTGCTAGGCTCTGCTGACTCCCCATGGGAGACCTTGATTTGGGAGATGGGAGGGATAGGGTGTGGCTTGAGAGGGAGGGCTGGAGAGTGGAAGGAAGGAGGTTGGGGGATCTGTGGGTATGTAGAGTGAGTAGAAAATTCCTTAATAAAGAAAAATGAAAAGAAAAAAATTATGGGACTAGAAGAATGACAAGCTTTCCTACCAAAATATGGAAGTTATGTTCACTAAAAATCATAGAAGAAAATTTCCACACAGGGGGTGTCCATCAGTGCCTGATATATAGCAGTATATGTGGAACAGTGGTGATGATGCTCATGTTACAAAGAAAGCTCTGTGTTTGTGTGTGTGTGTGTGTGTGTGTGTGTGTGTGTGTGTGTGCGTGCGCACTGCTGTAGTGATGGATTAGAGAGTGTTCTGCAGTGCCTTCCCCTGCAGTGAAGGTGAAGATTTGGTGTATTTCTGAAGTGTGTTAAGATGACAGGAGTGACTGTGGGGTGAGTGGATGTTCAGTGGAGCCTGATATCAAGCATTGCACCTAGGACTTGAGAAACAGGGAAATGGCGTGTAGCAAGGCTGCATAAAGCAGTTTTGTTGAGGTCAGGAGCCAACAGGTCCTGATACATAGAAGTTCATGTGTCCTGCCCACTCCCTTGAAAATACTCACATACAATGCTAGGTTAGTAGTAATAATAGCATTGGTATGCATACCATGCCATATGCAACCTGCACCTACAATACCACATACACTATTTTGTAAGTCCCTGCAACACACCACTCTGCTTCCCAACACATACTGCTCAGAGTAATTGCAACTGGACAATTCTGACTCACCAAGGGTAGGGGGCACTGAGATAAGATGAGGTCTGTAGATGGACAAGAAAACATAGCTATTACTCTGGGAATACATTGGTGTCATTGGGCAGATACATTCATGAGCCATGGGGGTTTACTGCTGGAGCTGAGTCTGAGCACTTTTGAAGATCTGGCAGATCCAGTGCTGGGTGGTCAGTAGGATAGCCCAGGTTCAGGGACTGTGTCAAGGAAGGACTGATGTGCCTTGGGTGGAAGCAGACTGCCCATGAGTAAAGCCCGATGGAAAGGCATGCTGTTGTGTGCACCTTCCCTGCTCTCACCCAGCAGCTTACTCCACAGCTGTTCCATTGCTGGGGCCCCAGGGAAGGCAAACCACTTCTGACAGCTGTGGGCTATGGACACCACCTGGTGAGACTTAAGGAGGATGGCTCCACAGAGATGCAAACCCCAGTAATGCAATGTGGAATGCCATGGCCATTGACCATCCCGTGTCTTGGCCACAGAACCCCTACCTTCCCACCTTGGTTTTCCTGTATACTATGTAGACATTCAATGTCATAGGTTAGTGACCAAGACCTCATAGGGAAAATAACACCCAAATGATGTTGATCCTCCATAGATTGTAAGAATGAAACTAAAGGTAAGACGAAGGTCAAAGGACAAGCATCCTGGTGCAAATGAATATAGGATCTTCTCATCCCTGGTTCACTGTCCATTAGAGAGAGCCAGATGCAATCCATACCATGAGAACTCTATGGGAATGAAAGCTCAGCAGAGTGGGGAGATTAGTTGGAGGTAAAAGGTTTCTACAGAAGCCCATGCCAAGGACACTGAATAGGTGAAAGGCCTTGTGACTTCATTTCCTGTACTAACACACCTTTATACTTATTTTGAAGAGGAAAGACCTAGAAGTCTGAAAGGATATGTAGATTAAGTTGCTCAAGGTCACAGATCTAAGGTGATTTGCCCCCTTAATCTTTTTTTTAATTAATTTTTTTTTTAATTTTACATATAGCAACCCCTGTTCCTCCTCCCTCCCCTTCTCCTGCTCTCTCCTACCTCACCTCCATCCCACTTTCATCCCCTCATAGTGGGTAAGGCCTCCTTTGGTAGTCAACACAGGCTGACATACCAAGTTGAGGCAGGGCCAAGCCCCTTCCCCCTGCATCAAGGCTAAGTAAGGCATTGCATCATAGGGAATGGGCTCTGAAAAGCCAGCTCCTGTTCCTGGGATAAGTTCTAGTCCCATTGCCAGGGGACCCACAAACACATCAAGCCACACAACTGTCACCCACATCCAGAGGGCCTAATGCAGTTACATGCAGGTTACTCAGCTCTCAGTCTAGAATCCATGAGCTCCCACTACATTGAGTCAGCTATCTCTGTGGTTTTTCTATCATGATCCTGACCCCCACCACCACCTTGTTCCTATAATCCCTCCTCCCTCTCTTCAACTCAAGTCCAGGAGCTTTGCCAAGAACTTGGCTATGGGTCTCTGCCTCTGCTTCCATCAGTCATTGGATGACAATTAGGGTAGACACCAATCTGAGTACAGGGGAAGGCCAGTTCAAACACGCTGTCCACCATTGCTATGAGTCTTAGCTGGGACATCCTTATGAGTTCCTAGGATGAGTTCCTAGCTCAAGATTTCTCCCTTGTGGAATGACACATTCATACAGGCTTGAGGGCCAGCTGGCCCAAACCAGTAAAAAGATACTTTCTGAGAGCCAACCTGGGTCTGCCTAAGGGCCTTAGCAACAGCAGCTGAGACATGATCTGGAGATGACCTGGACCAATGAGAGATAGCCATGTCACACCAGCAGATGTATATTCATCAGACCTTCCCCCAGGGTGGGGTGGAGGGTATATAAGGCTTGACTCTTCCTGAATAAACTTAACTTGTTGTTTCAGCATTCTCCCAGAGTCTGTGTGGTTTGACTCTGTGCCTACTTGACCCCATCCTCCAAAGGGAACAACAGCACAGGACCCTGCCACACTCCCTAACCCCTTAATGGTTCACTCTGTCAAGATATCTCTTTCTTAGCTCTCCCTCTCCAATTCTCCCCACAACTTGGAAATCTTGAACCATCATGTTCCTACCTCACATCCCCTCCCCTCTACTCCCCCTCCCAGTTTACTCAAGAGATCTTAACCCTTTCCCCTTTCCTGGGGTAATCATGCATGTCCCCCTTGGGATCCTCCTCTTTACCTAGCTTCTCTGGGGTTGTGGATTTTAGTCTGGTTATCCTTTGCTTTGCATCTAATATTCACTTATGAGTGAGTACATACTGTATTTGTCTTTCTGGGTCTGAGTTAACTCACTCAGGATGATTTTTTTTCTAGCTCTATTAGCCTCCAAATTTCATGATGACATTGTTTTTACTGCTCCAGTGTGTAAATGTACATTTTCTTTATCCATTCTTCAGTTGAGGAGCATTTAGGTTGCTTCCAGGTTCTGGCTAGGATGAATAATGCTGCTATGAAAATAGTGAGTCAATGTCCTTGTGGTGTAGTTGAGCATCTTTTGGGTATATGCCTAATAGTAGTATTGCTGGATCTTGAGGTAGGCTGATTCCCAATTTTCTGAGATTCTACCATACTGATTTCCAGAATGGCTGTACAAGATTGCACTCCCACCAGCAGTGGAGAAATGTTCCCCTTTCTCCATATCCTCTCCAACATAAGCTGTCATCAGTGTTTTTGATCTTAGCCATTCTGACAGGCCTAGACGGTATCTTAGAGTTGTTTTGATTTGCATTTCCCTGATGGCTAAGGATTTTGAGTAACTACTTATATGTCTTTCAGCCATTTGAGATTTTTTTTTGTTCAAACTTCTCCATTTAGATCTTCACCCCACTTTTTAATTGATTAGATATGTTGATGTCTAGTTTCTTGAGTTCTTTATATATTTTGGAGATCAGTCCTCTGTCAGATGTGGGGTGGATAAAGGTCTTTTCCCATTCTGCAAGCTGATGTTTTGTCTTATTAACAGTGTCCTTCACCTTATAGAAACTTCTTTCAGGAGGTCCCATTTATTAATTGTTGTTCTCAGGGTCTGTGCTACTTGTGTTATATTTAGGAAGTGGTCTCCTGTGCCATGGCGTTTAAGGCTACTTCCCACTTTCTCTTCTATCAGGTTCTATGTAACTGAATTTATGTTGAGGTCTTGGAGCCATTTGGATTTGAGTTTTGTGCATGGTGACAGATATGGATGTGTGCATTCTTCTATATGTTGACATCCAGTTATACCAGCACCATTTGTTGAAGTTGCTTTCTTTTTTCCATTGTATAATTTTGGCTTCTTTGTCAAAAATCAGGTGTCCAGAGGTATGAGATTAATGTCAAGGTCTTCAACTTGATTCCATTGATCTATGTGTCTGTTTTTATTACTATAGCTCTATAGTAGAGCTTGAAGTCAGGGATGGTGAGGCCTCTCGAAGTTCTTTTATTGTATAGGATTGTTTTGGCTATCCTGGGTTTTTTGTCTTTCTATATGAAGTTGAGTATTGTTCTTAAAATATCTGTGAAGAATTGATTGAGATTTTGATGGGGACTGCATTGCATCTGTAGATGGATTTTGGTAAGATTGCCATTTTTTACTATGTTGATCCTACCTACCCAAGAGCATAGGAGAGCATTCCACTTTCTGACATCTTCTTCAATTTCTTTCTTCAAAGACTTAAAGCTCTTGTCATACAGGTCTTTCACTTATTTGGTTAGAGTTACCTCAAGATATTTTATATTATTTGTGGCTATTGTAAAGAGTGATGTTTCTCTGATTTCTTTCTCAGCCTGTTTATCATTTATATATAGAAGGGCTACTGATTTTTTTTTTCGTTAATCTTGTATACTGCCATATTACTGAAGGTGTTTATCAGCTGTAGGAGTTCACTGGTGGAATTTTGGGGGGCAGTTATGTATACTATCATATCATTTGCAAATAGAGACAGTCTGACTTCTTCCTGTCCAGTTTGTATCCCTTGATCTCCTTTTGCTGTCTTATAGCTCTAGCTAGAACTTCAAGTACTATATTGAATAAGTATGGAGAGACTGAACATCCTTGTCTTGTTCCTGATTTTAGTGGAATAGCTTTGAGTTTCTCACCATTTAGTTTGATGTTAGCTGTTGGATTGCTGTATATTGCATTTATTATGTTTAGTTATGTTCCTTGTATCCTTGATCTCTCCATATCATAAAGGAGTATGAATTTTATCAAAGGCTTTTTTTACCTAGGAGGAGTAGACAACAGGAAATAATCAAATGGAGGGCTCAAATCAATAAAATAGAAACAAAGAGAATAATACAAAGAATCAATGAAACAAAGAGTTGGTTCTTTGGGGTTTGGGGATTGCTCAGAGGTTAAGAGCACTGGCTGCTCTTCCATAGGTGCTGAGTTCAATCCCCATCACATGATGGCTTACAAGCCTCTATAATTAGAATTTAGGGGCTGGAGGGATAGCTCAGAGGTTAAGAGCACTGACTGCTCTTCCAGAGGTCCTGAGTTCAATTCCCAGCAACCACATGGTGGCTCACAACCATCTGTAATGAGATCTGACACCCTCTTCTGTACACATAATAAATAAATAAATCTTTAAAAAAAGGGGGGGGGTCTTATTAATAAAAAGCAAACCTGGAGTCAGGTATTAGGGTGAATGCTGAAAGATCAGAGAAACAGAACCAGACACAACTAACCTTGTCTCGCCAATTCCTCAGCTGATCTCATTTCCAGTCTGAGGAGACTGGAAGCCTCTGTGTCCTCATCTGAATGGATCTCAGCTGAACTGCTGCTCAAAAGCCTAAAAGCTTTATGACTCTAGTTCCTGGTTTTCACACCTTATATACCTTTCTGCTTCCTGCCATCACTTCCTGGGATTAAAGGTGTGTGTCATCATGCCTGGCTGTTTCCAGTGTGGCTTTGAACTCACAGAGATCCAGATGGATCTCTGCCTCCATAATACTAGGATTAAAGGTGTGTGTGCCACCATTTTCTGGCCTCTATGTCTATCTAGCAGCTATTCTGTTCTATGACCCTGGATAAGTTTATTAAGGTGCACAATATATTGGGGAACACAATATCACCACAGTACACAGAACTTATTGATGGATTGATTTTTTGACAGTATTTGTTTTTGTTTTAAAATCTGGATGTATTTCTATTCCTTTATTGACTGAGAGTTTCCACTTTTTTCAACCTCATTTCTTTGTCACTTTTAGCTATGTTCTGGATTATTTTATACTGTGGTGGTATCTATATATACAATGGAGAATCTGATCAGGACTACATAGTCCTCCTGTACTTCACCCTGGTAATAATCACCAGTTCTATGTCACTTCCCTGCCCATGTCATGTAACCAATACTTCTCATTTTATAAAAATTCATCTTCTTGTCTGAATATGACCTGAGGTTGACAAAAAGTGAATATTTTGGGTTTGTAGAATTGGAATGTTTGTTGTAAAACTTTCTCTAGCTCTGTTTGTTTCTGGCGTGGCATTTCATTTCTTTTCATGGTGACTATTTTCACTTGATGTTCTGACTATGCTATGTTCTTTGTAAATTTTTGTAGGTGGCTTCATTCTTGTGTTTCCAGTGTAGGGCCCTTGACCATGAAGAATGGTCTTTTTAATGTGTCATTGATAATGAAGTCAAGGATCTAGTACTCTCCTTAAGGATATTCCCTTAAGTGAATATCCCTGCCAGATATTTGTCTCTTTTCAAGGTGTCCTTACTTGGTTAGAGGGTAAGGGCTTTCTGAGAAGAGTTTGTTTTATGAAAAGATTTGAAAGTATCCCTTCCCTCAGTTTTACAGACTACTGGAATACTTGGGCGTCATTACAATTATTTACTTAGATTGCTGGATTCATCAGGGAGAGTTCCTGGTAACAATACAAGACGTGTTGTTCTTTCAGATTGGGTTGCCTAGTTTTATTATTTAAAGTTTACCACTGATTCTTGTATCTTTCCTTGTTGTAAGAGTTTGTTTCTTTAGTGGAGAGTGAGGTAAAGATGGGAGGCTGTAGAGGGACTTGGATGTGAGGAGAGATCCTCCTTCCAGGCAAAAGGACTTTAGTAATAATGACCACTAAGTGGAAGTCTGAAGTAGTTTCATCTCTATCAGATAAAGTATGTTTCCATGAATTTCAAAATTTCTCTGGGAAGAGGAAGTCCAGCACAACCAAAAAGCAGGCTTATTTAATATGAGGCCTGTGCTACAAGGCAGAGAAGGGATCTGGAATTGAGGCTATTTAAAGTGGTCACAGTTTCTCTGTTTGGGGTGGGTAGGAGAGACACAGTCAATGTGTGACCATATGACAGCAAACAATCTAACTTCTGGAAAACTCAGGTGGAGTACAGATAGGTAGGCCCCTTCTTTGCTAAGCCCAGGTTTATTGACTACTATTCTATTGTGATAAAAGTTTATAAACATGGAATCTTAAGAAAGAGCATATCTGGCTTAGTTTTGGAAGGATAAGAGCCCATGTTGGTGGTACAGAGGCTTTCAACTAACTGTACTCTTGAAGGCAAAAGCAGGAAATGGAGTGTCACATCCTCAAACTCAAGCAGGATAGAGAGAGCAAATGAAGACTGTGTTAATTCATCTCAATGACAGTCCCAGTGACGGACTTCTGACACTAAGGGTCTACCACAAAAAGTTCCCCAAAACTGTGCCATCAACTGTCCTTGTGTGTCCATGTGTTCCAAATGACCAGTATGTATGAGATATCTCTAATCCAAAGTACCCCAGGGGGTTTTGTTAAATGTCAGATGTGTTGAGTACTTGGTTTCTAGTTTGGGAATTTGTGGAACACATGGATGTGGAGTTAGCTAGAGGAACTGTGCCACTTGGGGATAGAGAACTTCTAATGCAGTGTCACCAGTCACCTAACTACCAGCTCTATAGGCAACAAGATGCTCCCATCACCTCACTGTCTCTTGAAAGCCTGTGTACAAATAAACTTTTCTCCCAAGAATTGATTCTGGTCTTCGATTTGGTGCCAACCATGAAAAAAATACTCAGGGCACTGGCTGTGCAACAGAACCTGATCAAAAGCATTCTCAGTTCTGACAAGCCATGATTGGTCAGTTACTTGTGGTGACGTCACAAGGAGACATTATGAGGAATGCTAGCAACTAGTCCATGGTAGGCACTCCTGCATTGGGCTCCTGTCTTTGTATCTTGGAATGGCTGTTGGTTGCCCACAGAACAGATGGACTTAAAGATAGACTAGGAATCTCCAATCTACTGGACCTTGCTAAAGTGAGTTTGTTTCCAGTTTGTTGATTTTTGGTCCCAGAGGTTAAGGTTTGCTATTTTGTGTTTACAGTAATGTTGTTTGTTTACATCCTAGGTTTGATTTGTGAATGTCTTACCTATTTCTTCATTATTACCCAATTTCCTGTTTCAAAATTCATTTAGTCTTTACTTTTTTACTTTGGCTTCACTTTTCTTCAGTTAGAGCATGTGTTACTGTACTCTACCCATAGCAATTTCATTATAACACTCCCATACATGCCTATCCAGCACTTTGGTCATACCCTGCTGCTCTATTTCACTTCCTCCACTTTATCTCTGTGACTACTACTCTTTTATGAGGACTCAGCCCTCTTCTTGTTCACATCCACAGGAGAAAAAAATGTCATCTTTCAGTTTCTGGAATTGTTTTGTTTCATATGATATTATTGTTAATTCTAGCTCTTTTGGATAGCAGAAAGTTCAGTGGTCATTGTGTCGAGTATGTACTCTTCCCCAGAATCTGAACATATGCTACACTATTGTTCAGTTTGCTTATGTAACTTATCCCCTGGATTTTTCTTGTATTTCTTAACCTCTGAGCCATCTCTGCAGCCCTAAAAAATGACATCTTTTTTTAGATTTATTTATGTATTAAGTGTACAGAGTTCTGCCTGCATGTATGCCTGCAGCCAGAAGAGGGCACCAGATCTCATTATAGATGGTAGTCAGCTACCATGTGTTTGCTGAGAATTGTCCTCTGGTAGAGCAGCCCCCTGGATTTTTCTTGTATTCCTAGATCCTTAAAAGCATCATTAAGGGGTTGGGGATTTAGCTCAGTGGTAGAGCGCTTGCCTGGCAAGCACAAGGCCCTGGGTTCGATCTTCAGCTCAAAAAAAAAAAAAAAAAAAAAAAAAGCATCATTAGATTGTATGGAATATCTCAGATTTCAAGACAGAGAATTCAAGCCTATGAATGTCCATCCTAAAACTATATTAATTTTTTTTCCAGGAATGTGTGTGTCCCTGAAAATTCCTACAAAATACAGTGACTGAAATTAAGCTGCACATCATGGCCAGCCTCTGGCAAAAGGACATCTTTGAAAAGGATGTCCAGATCTTAACAACTCTACATTGCAGTGCATTCGGGGAGGTGATGCTTGCCTGCCACCTCCCCACAGATGCACGGGGTGGCTGTCAAGATCCTCCAAGGCCTCCCTGCACCCAGAATACTCTGTATTCTTGGATACAGGTTGAAATCTCTCCATTTGCTATTCCCATTACTTGGTGTTCATTCTGATGACCTAGTTTCTCTGAAAACCCTAGCATTCCCCCATGGTAGGACCACTCTGCAAGGGCAGACAAGGTACTCCTGCCATTGGTGATGTTCTCTCTGCTCTGTTTCCTGGAATGGCCATCTCCCTTCTTTTCCCAAGGGCCTAGACTTAAGAATCTCCATGAAGTGGCCAATGTACTACCATGAACCATGTGATGCTTACTACAAGGGAAGCCTGGACACTGGGAGGCAAGGAAGCCTAGACACTGGGAGGCAGGGGAGCCTGGACACTGGGAGGCAGGGAAGCCTGGACACTGGGGGGCAGGGAAGCCTGGACACTGGGAGGCAGGGAAGCCTAGACACTGGGACACAGGAGAAGCCATCAAAACAGAGCAGAGTAGTTGTGGAAGGATCTGGCTCTCATTGGGCTGGGTTGTCTAGGATTCCTTTTGGAACAGGAACAGAAGGATAGAGAAGCTAGAGAAAAAATATATATGATAGAGATGGGAATGCAGTTCAAGAAAGGAATGCAGTTCAAGATTAGAGAATGCACAGTGGTCCAGTCATTACACAGTAAAGTCTCCTATGGCAGAGTTTCACTGAGACAGACCCCAACACACATAGCCAATCAACTCACCCCAGAAACAGAAACCACAATAGACAAGAAAATCTATGAACCAATGTCCAGGATCAATGACTTTTTTCTTGAGATTATTGAGCCTACCGATGAGGGGTTACAAGGAGCAAGAATAAGTCAACAGCAGTCTGATCACTAAAAAGCCAGGCCACCTTGTGTGAAAATCTAGAAAACTTCAGCCCTGACACTTACTGAGCATCTTGCAGACAGCTCCACACTCAGAATATGTCTTTCCAGCAGTTTGGTGGACATTCTCTACACCAGCAAATATTTACTTCTTGTTATACTGATGCCTATGGGACCTGGAGGTTTAACTTTATGCTTTCCAGACCTGTGTGCATTTCATTACCAGCTGAGTTCAAGGTCCCCTCACTACCTTTCTTAATTGCAGCATCTGTTCCACTTTGATAGGAATGTTGAATTTCTGAGGCAGGGGAAAAGGTCATACTGTATGTCCTCTGGAGCCTTGAGGATAAATGGCAACAGCAGGCAGCAAGTGCACCTCTAAGGATGTAGACTCCATCAGGGAAGCAGGCAGCTCCACTGAAGATACAGAATAGGCAGGCCATCAGCTATAAAGGCAACTGGGTCCAGTCCTACCAGGCTCAAGGCACCTGGCTTATGATAGATGAGTACCTTTAGTACCAAGGAGACTAACAAAATGTTAGTGTGTGGTCAGAAACTCCAGACGCCTGAGTCAGGGCCCCATACAGCTGCACTGGATCAAATCCCAAGGCTATGACAGTGACACTAAGTAGTAAGAATCCACTGCGTTCAATTCCCAGGTGCAGAAAATATGCTAGGCCTGGAAGATATGTAATCCCCTTCTCTGCTCTTGACTGATGCCTTCAAGGCACAACTATAAAGACCTGTGAACAAGCTACAGGTGTGGAGACCTATGAACAAGTGGAGCCCACTGATGTCTGTGAGAACACTGGTTCTGTAAACTCTAACCATCACAAGTATGTCCTCTCAAGTTTCCTACCTTTCAGTCACCTGGGCATATAATATAATAATATAATGAAATTAGTGTAATGTAATGTAATGCAATGCAATGCAATGTAATATAAAGTCAGATTAGGTACCTGTATAAAACACCCATCTGGTACATGCCTTTAATCCCAGCACTCAGGAGGCAGAGCCAGGCAGATCTCTGTGAGTTCGAGGCCAGCTTGGTCTACAGAGTGAGATCCAGGACAGGCACCAAAACTACACAGAGAAACCCTGTCTCAAAAAAAAAAAAAAGAAGAAAAGAAAAGAAAAGAAAAAGAAGAAGAAAATGAAACACCAATCTGTGGATAAAGAGGAGCATGCAGATATCTGTACCCACTTAGAAAGCTAGGCATAGTGTCAGGTATCTGTAGCCCTAGGATTGGTGGACACAGAGACAGGAGCACCACAGTGATTCTCGGCCAGCCAGTTTATGCATAATGATATCCTCCAGGTTATGTGAAATTTTCTCTCAAAAGTTAGGTGAAAACTGATAGAGGAGAATACTGGACTTCATCGACCTCCATCTTCATGATATACTCAAGAGTGAGCACGCCTGTATTGAAAGGCCCACACAAAATACACATAGGCTAGGGCTGGAGAAACTGTGATAGAATATATTGTATTAAAAAAAAAACTATTTTCAAGGAAAGAAAAAATTCTGTTCCAGTTCTTATAAAGACCTACTAATGTGTTTCATTACATCACAATAGTGTGTTTGAAATAATTACTCATCTCTGTCTTTTAGTTTCAAAGAAAGACAAACAGTTTGGTAAAACATTTGTTAAATGATTGGTTTGTTCACTAAAGGAGTAATCATATGGAAACAAAAAAAAATGCAGGACAACTAAAACAATCCTAAATAATAATAAAAAGCCTCAGAAGGTATCACTGTCGCTGATTTCAAGTTGTACTACAGAGCTACAATAATAAAAACCCAGTATGACACAAAAATAGACGCAATGATCAATGAAATCCAATTGAAACGCAAACATAAATCCACACATCTATGGACACCTGGGTTTTGATATAAAAATCAGAAATACAAAAGGCAGCATCTTCAACAAATGGTATTGTTCAAATTGGATGTCTGCATGTAGAAGAATGCAAACAGATCTATATGTATCACCCTGTGCAAAACTCAAGTCTAAGTACATCCAAGACCTCAGCATAAGACCAGATGCACTGAACCTGATAGAAGAGAAAGTGGGAATTACTTTGAACTCAATGGCACAGGAAATACTTTCTGAACAGAACACTGTTAAAATAGGCACTAAGATCAACAATTAACAAATGGGACTTCATGAAACTGAGGAGCTCCTGCACGGTGAAGGACACCATCATTTGAACAAAATGGCAGTCTACAGAATGGGAAAAGATTTTTACCAATTCCACATCTGACAGAGGACTAATATCCAAAATATATAAAGACCTGAAAAGACTAGATATCAAAAAACCACACACACACACACACACACACAAAAAAAAAAAAAAAAAAAAAAAAAAAAAAAAAAAAACCTACTGGGGGGTGGTGGCGCACGCCTTTAATCCCAGCACTCAGGAGGCAGAGCCAGGAGGGTCTCTGTGAGTTCGAGGCCAGCCTGGGCTACCAAGTGAGTTCCAGGAACACAGGGAAACCCTGTCTTGAAGAAAAAAAAAAAAAAAACCAAACAATCCAAAGCAAAACTGGGATACAGATCTAACAAAGGATTATCAAATGGCTGAGAAACAAAGAAATGTTCAACATCCTTAGCCATCAGGGAAATGAAAATCAAGATTACTTTGAGACTTCCTCTAATACCTGTCAGAATGGCTAAGATCAATAACACAAGTGACAGCTCGTGATAGCAAGGATGAGGAACAAGGGGAACACTCCTCCATTGCTGGTAGAACAAACTTGAACAGCCATTGTGGAAGTCAATACAACAGCTCCTCAGAAAGTTGGGAATCAATCTCAAGATCCAGCTCTACCACTCCTGGGTGCTCCATCTTACCACAAAGACACTTGCTCAACTATGTATTACACAGCAGTTGAAAAAAATGATACCATAGCCAGCCAGTGGTGGCACACACCCTTAATCCCAGCACTCAGGAGGCAGAGACTGGCATATCTCTGTGAGTTCAAGACCAACCTGGTCTACAAAGTGAGTTCTAGAACAGCCAAGGCTACACAGAAAAACCCTATCTCAAACTGCCTCCCAAAAATGGCATCATGAAATTTGCAGGAAAATAGATAGAACTAAAAAAAAAATCATCCTGAGTGATGTAATCCAAACCCAGAAAGATAAATATGGTATATATTTATTGTAAGTGCATATCAACTGCTACATAAATGATGATCAAGCTACAATCCAGAGATGCAGAGAAGCTAGGTAAAGAGGAGGCCTCTGGGGGAATGCATGGACCTACCTGGGAAGGGGAAATAGATTCTGCTGCAGGAGGACTGGAGACAGGTAGCGACAGGAGTGGAAGGGTAGGGGCGTGGAGAGAATATGAGGACAGGTAGCTGGAGTTGTCCAAAAAGTCTCCCTAAGGCCAAAGTGAAGAGATCTGGATTAATTCTGTTGGCAGAGGAAATCTCAAAGCAGCCTAATATTGACTCTGTTGTGTGGTTATTACTGGTCACTCTCATACAGATTTATCATGAAGAGGAGCAAGCAGGGCAAGGAAAACTATAAATGTACAACGTGAGGAGAAAAGAAGCACCAAGAAGTGGAATGGAGCTAAGTCCTGCCTTCAAGGAGATAAATAGATAAGAAATGGAGAGGGGGGATCTGTGTATGCAAAATGAATAAAAAATTCCTTAATACAAAAATTAAATAAAACAAAATAAAAAATGGAATAAAGTAGTAGTGACCTCAGGGCAGGATTCCACCCAGTGAAGTTTCAACTTGTGAAAAGGAATTAAAGAAAAGCTTAGAGGCAGGTTTGATGGTGCATGCCTTTAATTCTGGCACTCAAAAGGCAGAAACTGGTGGATCTCTGAGTTTGAGGCCAGCCTGGTTAACAGATCCAGTTTCACAATAGCTAAGCTTAGGCAGTGAAGGAAAACATCAAAACCAGAAAGTTGGTAGAGATGTAATTTAACAAGAAGGGCATGTTCCAGCTCCAGCAATCAGCAGAACTTGGCACCTTCAGTCATATGGTTCTAGCTTTAGAGTCAAGGAGAGAAGAAAGGCATTATGGAATCTCCCTCTACAACTAAGGAGGCCAGGCATGTGTCAAGGGTGTCTCTGAATGGAGGCCTAGAAAGGCAATTGCTTGAAGCTGTGAAGTTGAAGCCTAGATTGCCTTTGAGACTCCAAGATGTTAGAGATGCCAGATCCTTGGGATACCTGCTGAGAAAAGCTGCTAACAAGGAGTGGGACCAGCCTAAGAGAAAGAAGTATGTTGCAGTCAACAAAGCTGTAAGGAGTTAAGAGATCTGAAGAACATATTGACATCAGACATGGAGATACAGAGCTTGGAATTTTCCAGCTGGTTTTTGGTCTTGCTCTTGTCTGGTATTTCCTCACCCTGCTCCACTCCCTCCCTGTTGGAATTGAAATGTATATCCTATGCCATTATATGTTGGAAGTAAATAATCTACTCTTGGATTTTGATTTTATAGGTGATCACAGATAAGAGATTTCATGAATCTCAGAAGGAACTTTGAACCTTGGACTTTTAAGCATTGTTGATACAGTGGTAGACTATGGGAACTTTTGAAGTTGGACTAAATACATTTTGTATTATATTTTACAAGCTTGTGGGGACCAGGGAGTGGAATGTAGTCTGAATGCAATTGGCTCCCATAAGCTCCTAGGGAGTGGCACTATTAGGAGGTGTGGCTTTGTTGGAATAGGTATGGCCTTGTTGGAGGAAGTGTGTCAGTGTGAAGGAAGTGTGGAGGCAGGGCTTTGAGGTCTCATATATGCTCAGGCCATGCCAGTGAGACAGACCACTTCTTGTTGCCTGCTCAAGAAATAGAACTCTCAGCTCCCTCTCCAACACCATATCTACCTGCACGCTGCCATGTCCCACCATGATACTAAGGGACTGAACCTCAGAAACTGTAAAGTCACCCAATTAAATGTTATCCTTTACAAGAGTTGCGTGATCTTGGTGTCTCTTCACAGCAATAGAAACCCTAAGACAATATATAATATATATGCACACACAACCTGTGGAATACATTTTTGTTGTTTGTGTGCATATAGTTTCAGGGATGACCATTCTGTGTTAGACAATGAACAAGTGGGTTCAACCCTAGGAAAGGCTAATCATCCTTCTCTCAGCAGTCATTAATTAGTTGACTGTAGTGCTTTGTCTAGGGGGGTGTTTCTTTTACATTAACATGTCCTTCAATACTGCCATTTTTCCCATCTTGTTTATATAGCCATTTCTAGAAGAAACTGTTTCACAGCAAACTTCCTGGTATTCTAATGTTCACAACCTCACTTCCATAATGGTACCTGATTGTAGACACAGGAGCTGGGATGTAGATATATCCACTGGTGCTGGGCTCCTCACAACCCACTGGTTTATTTCTGCATTGTGTCCAGTTGTGGTTTTCTGTGATGGTCTCCATTTTCTGTAAAGAGAAGAGTCTTAGATGAGGGGTGGTAGCTTCACTTACTTGTGGGGATGAGGATGATTTAAAGTATAAGAAGGAATTATTCTGGTCTAGAAAACTGGTGGCAGTGGATTCTTTTCTAAGGTCCATGGCCTCACTAGCTCTGGGAAGCTACTCTCACTAAAAGCAGCTTATGAAAGAATTTATATTGACTTACAGTTTTATCTTCAAAAGCAAAAATCAAGCAGAGAGAGTGAGTGGGAAGTAAAGCAAAGCCTTAAGTGCTCAAAGTTCATCCTTATGTACATCTTCCAGCAGGGTTCCACCTTTTACAATTGCCTCAAACAGTTTCACCAGATGGGGACCAAGTGTTCAAATATGAGAGCCTGGGGGGACATTTGTTATTCACACCACCACACCCTCTAACCCATTTTCCTTCATCCCTCTGACCCCATCCACACTGAAATCTTTACTTCAGAGTATCTTCCCCATTTTTTAATGTCAGTTGGTGCTCCACTGTGCCCCTAATTATATTTTTTTACTTGTGTTGCAAGGTCACAGGTCTCCATATAGCTCTTTCGTTCAGCCTTCATTTTGGTTAAGCCTTTTTCTCAGCTCCTCACTTCTCCATCCTCCGCTCCTGTCCGTGTTCTGTCCTTTCCACTCCCTAGTCCAGTGGTTCTCATCCTGGAGGTTGTGACCCCTTTAGGGTCAAATGACCCTTTCACGGGGGTGGCATATCAAATATGCACATTGTGATTCATAACAGCAGCAAAATTACAAGTATGAAGTAACAACAAAGTAATGTTATGGTTGGGAGTCACTATGACATGAGAAACTGTATTAAGGGTCACAGCATTAGGAAGGTTGAGAACCACTGCCCTAGTACATCTCCACTTTCGTTTTACTGTATATTTATTATCTCCTTTCCCTTAATAGGTGTGCTCCCTAATTACTTGGCTTCTACATGTATTCTGAGTTAAACACATGAAAAGAAGATTCAAAGCTAGCAGCCACATATGAGAAAGAACAATGTGTATACTGTTTTTCTGAAACTTATTCTAGCATATATTTTCTTTTAGTTTCAATCATTTATCAGCAAACTTCAAAACTTTCTCTACAGCTAAATAATGTTCCACTCCATAAATGTACTACACTTTTCTTATCTCTTCAACAGTTGATGGAAATCTACTTTGATACTTGCCTTAGTTACACTTTCTATTGCTATGAAGAAACACCGATTATAGCAACTCGTAATAAAGGAAAACATTCAATTGGGGCTGGCTTACAATTCAGAAATTTAGTCCATTGTTGTCATGGTGAGAAGCATGGCAACATGCAGGCAGACATGGTGCTGACGATGCAGCTGAGAGTTCAACATTTGGATAGGAACACTGCAGGAAGAGAGTGAGACATTGGGCCAGGCTTGAGCATCTGAGTCCTCCCAGTCCATCCCCAGTGACACACTTCCTCCAACAAAGCTATACCTACTCCTACAAGACCACACCTCCTCATGGAGCCACTCCCTGAGCCATGGGGACCATTTTCATTCAAAACACCGCAACACTATTTTCTAGCTATGTGACTCAGTAGCAATTAATAAGGATGTGCAAGTATCTGTAGGATTAAAGTCCTTTGATTATTTCCCCATGAGTGGTATTGCTGGGTTACATTATGGTAGTTCTATTTATAGTCTTTTTAGAAGCCTACAGCCTGATTTCATAGTATTTGTACTAGTTTATGCCCCTACCAACAGTGTATAAGACTGTCCCCTTCTGTACATCCATAGCAGTATTGCTTCTCACTTGTATTCTTGATCATAGTCATTCTGCCTGGAGTGACATGGAAACTAAGTAGCCTTAATCTCTGTTTCCTTGGTAGCCAAGGACATTGAATTTTTTGAAAATGTTTACTAGCTGGCTATTGTGCACACCTTTAATCCCAGCATGCGGAAGCCAGAGGCAAGTGGATATCTGTGAGTGTTGGGCCAAGACTGGTCTGTGCATGGTGAGTTCCAGGAGAGTCAAGAGCTACATCATGAGGCCCTGTCTCAAAAAAAAAAAAAGTGGTGGGGGGAGTTTACTAGCCATTTGTACTTCTTTTTGTAATTTTTTTAAGATTATGATAGTGGGCACCTGTGTAAAAAAAAAAAAAAAAAAAAAAAAAAAAAGCTGTGAACTTACAGTGAAGTATGGACGGAGTGCAGAATGTTCTTTCCAGGAGGTAGCCTTCTAGAAAGAATTGTATAAACTATAAATGAATGCACTTGAAGGCAAAGATATCCAGGGAATGTCATGGCATGTGCACATTATCTCCATGGAAAAAGCAAAGGTCTTGGCTCTTTTCACATGACCAAAGATGATAAGACATACCACCGGTTGTATTCCCTCAATGCACTTGTATTTGCTTAACTGTAAAAGTCACCTCGTGTTTTGCTTGCTTTAAGAATAAAAATGGGGCTGGGCAGTGGTAGCACACGCCTTTAATCCCAACACTTGAGACAGAGCCAGGTGGATCTCTGTGAGTTCAAGGCCAGCTTGGGCTACCAAGTGAGTTCCAGGAAAGGTGCAAAGCTACACAGAAAAACCCTGTCTCAAAAAACGGGGGAAAAAAAAAGAATAAATATGGGGCAGGGGGGCTGGAGAGATGGCTCAGAGGTTAAGAGCACTGGATGCTCTTCCAGAGGTCCTGAGTTCAGTTCTCAGCAATCGCATGGTGGTTCACAACCATGTATAATGGGATCTGGTGCCCTCTTCTAGCATGCAAGCATACATGCAGACAGCACACTGCATACATAATAAAATAAATAAATAGATAGATAGATAGATAGATAGATAGATAACTTTTTTTTTAGAATAAAAATGGGAAGTGCTTTGTTTGCACTACTCTTAAAGCCTGGAGTCCCCTGATTATACCCATAGATCTTTTCACGTAACTTTCAATCTGAAGAGATTTAGCCTCCCTGGTCAAGGAAGGTAAACAATAATTACACTTCTCCCTTCGCTTTCCTCCCCCCAAACCCTTCCAATATTAACCAACCTTCCCTGCTCTCCATCAAATCCCTGGCTTCTTTTTTCATTAACTATATTGCATGCATATAGGTTTATACATATATACACGTATATTTCTAAATATAACCTCTTCAGTCCATGTTACTTGCATGGGTGTTTTCAGGGCTATTTGGTACTGGACAATCAATTGGTGTGCTCTTCCCTGAGGAGGACCACCTCTCCTGCTCCCAGCTTTCCTCAGTTGCCTGTAGTTCTTCATATGGAGTTGAGACCTCATGGGCTCTTCTCTGCCCAGGTTGGCACAGCCATTGGTGTCATCCTTGTTCAATCTTGGGCAGTCATGTTGGTGAGACTTTATGGGCATAATTTCTGACCTTACTAGGAGACACCACCTCACAGCAAACTTCCTGATGCTCTGGCTCTGACAGTCTTCCCACCCCCTCTTCCTCAGTTTCCCCTGAGCCTTAGATGTGGGAGTGTTTTATACATGTATCCATTGGGACTGAGCTCCATAACTCTACATATTGACTGTGGTTTTTCTCTAGTGGTCTCCGTATGTTGTAAAGAGAAGTTTCCTTGATAAGGGCTGAGGACTACACTTATCTGTAGGTTTAAGGACAAATATTTATAGATGATTGCTAAGGGATGATGCTGGTTTAGCAAATCAGTGATTGTAAATTCTCCTCTAATAATCATGACCTCACTAGTACTGAGTAGTTAGGTTAGTTTCTAGTACCAGGCATGGCTGCCCTCTTGTAGAGCAGGTCTTAAGTCCAATTAGTCCAATTAAGTCCAAGGTATACGTGCCACTCATGCACCCCGGCTATTATGCTGGCTGATGTGGTTCACAGGTGTCATCGCTGGGTGTCATAGTTGGTTGCCTCCCATCTCTGGAAGTTTGTATGGTGCCTTCTGGTACCAAGAAAGCCAATCCACAGGGAACTATAGCCATTTTTTTTTTAATTACCGGTTAAACAACACTATCCTCTTTCGGAAATAGTTTCCTTTTCAGATATTTACAAGGGCACAATGTTTTGTACCTTGGGGCTGTTTTCTGTTCTTTCTCCCTGCTACAAAGTAGGGAGACCAGTGAGATATAAGACAGGGAGTTTGGGAGGACACTTTGAAACGAAAATGCTTGACTCTATGGGTCAGGGCTCTCACCTCTGGAGCCATCTTCTCATTTACTTTAAATAGCACATGACAATTTACTAACAAAGGGCATTCATTCCACTGTAAAACTGCAGAAAATACCTGTTATTGAAGGATCAGAGAAGTAAGAGAGAAGGAATCCAGTTGCTTGCTGTGCTGTGTATTGAGAATGAGGAGTGAGGGGAGGTAATGATTTTTCTCCCCTCAGAGTATATCAGGGAAGAAACTTGATTTTGAATGGTGAACCTCTGACATCTTTATATTTTGTAAGATCATGCCACATGGCTTCCAGAACCCATGATCAAGCCAACAAAAATATCTCCCTTTATCCCTGTGTAAGTTAAGACACTCTGGCTATACTTGGGGTGAGGGCCAAACTGCTTGAAGGCCTGAACCTGCAATTAGTGTGTGTCTACACCTGGAAGTAGACATTCTGGAAAAACCTGACCAGTGAATGCCCTTTTGCCTACAAAAATATAACACTATGATTGATACTTCCCACTAGAGGCCAATTGTTCTATCTTCTAGTTTATGTTTAGGCCAGGCTTATCTATAGAAAAATATCAGGCGCTTTCTTTTTTAAGTCCTAGGTCAGTCTAGAGGTGCCCTGTTACTACTCTATAAGACAACACTAATCTATATTGGGATATCCTCCATCTCTTCTTACTCTCTAGAGAGTCCTCTGAGATTTTTCCCTTCTCCTGCCTTCATCCCCTTGGGCGCAACCACGACTCTCTGAGAGAACCCTTACATCCCTGTGCCCTGCCCTCTCTCATTAGGGATCCCAAGGGAGGGTGCCTGTCTACACTAGTCACTCTAACTTCCCACAATGGGAACCTGATGAATTCTTTCAGATGAAAGCTGGTGCTCAGTTTTCTTCCTCCTTTTCAAACAGCCTTGGACTCCAATCCATGGAATGCTGCCACCGTCACTTACAGTGGGGTTTCCCTATCTCAATCTAATCTAGATAAATCTCTCACAGAGGCTGAGGCTGGTTTCCTAGATGATTCCAGATCCTTTCAAATTGACAATATTAACAAGGACAAGAATTATCCCCGCCAATAAATTAATTTTTAGAAGGGTACAGTCAGCATGCCAGCATTTTGTAACCCTGATAAATTAATGGACCCAGATATTTACTCCCAATTACTATTCACGGCACAGCAAATTTTGAACATCTGACAGAATTACACTACCCATAAACTATTTGTTCCACATATGGATGCTAGTCGGGACACTTAAACTTATAACCGATACCTTAAAAATTTAGGAACTAAACACAAACGAACGTGTGGGCTCAAACCCATCTCTCCGCCCACGGCAGCCTGACACCAGTCGCCTTGCTGGCGCCAGTCCGGGGGCCTGCGCACAGGGAACTTCCTCCCGCACCATGGCACCGCCCACCCCGGAAGCGGAAGTGACGCTCCGCGTAGCCTTGGAGACGCGAGGGAAGCGTAGCCCGTGGCCGGACCTTTGACCAGCTCTGGGCTGCGTCAGAGGCGGAGCGGCCGGGACTCCTGAAGAGGCGGCGGTGGCCGCGGGTCGCTGCGGCGATGGAGGTAACGGTGGGGTCGCGCCGCCCCGCTGGTCTTCGGCGCCACTCGAGGAGTGGGAGGGCACGGCCGGCACGCTGTCCCCGCCTCCGCCGCTCGGCCCCAGCCGCTGCGCTCCATAGAGCCCGGTGCTGGCGCCTGCCACGGCGATGGACCCCTTGGTTCTTGCTCCTGAGGAGGTTCTTCCTCACCACAAGGTTTTGTAGCCGCCGGTTGCTCCCGGGATCGGGGTGAACTCTTGTGACGGTTTTGTTTTGCAGGATCCGGTTCAAGATGGGGTGGCTGCGGCACCCTCCGGGACCGGGAAATCCAAGGTGAGGAGAGCACTCCACTGCCAGGCTCCCTGTAGCGCCGAAGGGTAATGAATTGGAAAATTTGGGCGCGGGGAGAAGGATTTCTTCTTTAAAAGAATTTATAATCACCCATTGATTTCCTGTTCTTTTTTTTTTTTTTTTTTTAATTTCCTGATGTGCAAGCAGTTTGTTTACTTCCTGCTCCTTGTTAGCGCCGTCCAGAGAGATCCTGCTCTATTTCAGACATTTAACTAGTCTGTTTTTTGAAAGTTTACACAGTGACGCGATGAAGAGGGGATTGGATTAGGGGAAGAGTCAAGGAGCTACATATCCTGTTGGCTCCAGCTCCAGAGTCAAACGGGGGTTGAATAAGATCGTTCTTACAGCCCTGTGCAATGAATGCTTAATGCTCAATGATTCTGGAAGGTAGTGGTTTTTATTACCAAAATGTATCGTTTCCATACTGAGTTCCAGGCATTTGCCTAAGCTCCCGGCTCTGTCGCTTAAGCTTCGTGAACTAAGTCCCTTTGTTATTCTCATTCTGCAGATAAACTGAGGGCACAAGGATTAAGTAATTTTCAGAGTTAGTAAAACCAAAGATTTTACTTAAAGCCTGAATGTTACCAGATTCATGTGCGACTGCAGTTATGTTTATGTTTTCATGAGCACATGGATGACTTTTCAGCTTGCAACAGAATGAATTTTACAGCTCTACCAATCTTTAGGTCCAACTCCACTTGTACACATAGAGAACTTCATGGTCTATCTCTAAGAGTTTTTTGCTGGGGTTTTTGTTTGCCTTTTGATTCATCTAATTAAAGTTGTTGAAGTTATATTTGTTAATTTTTAAAGTATGATTGGCTTGAATGTTGAGAGTGTGTTTTTGTTTTGGGGCAGACATTGTGTTTCTTTTGGGGGGCATACTAGAACCATGAGTTATAAAAGTCAATAATATAACAACATCTTTCAGCTGGAAACGTTGCCACGAGAAGACCTCATCAAGTTTGCCAAGAAACAAATGATGCTGCTCCAGAAAGCTAAAGCAAGGTGTACAGGTACTGGGTTTGAAATTACAGGGTTTTTGTCATTACACCAACATGCCCAGCCTTGCAGTTACCTTTGAATACATAAAGAGAGAGAGGAGTATTTTTAACTGTAAAATGAAACCATTTTTTCCTTCACATTAATTGTAAATTTTTCTAAACTATGTTTCTGTAGAGAAATAGTTGAAATGTTTCTTTATTCCGAAAGGAAAATGATATTAGTATCCTTTTATTTGAGAAAGATGTGTATTGATGAGCTATTCAGATCAGTACACGTGTTTGATATGTTTAATTCTTGCTTTAAGATTATACAGAAAGTATTTACAATAAAAAAATAATAGGATGCCTAGGACATGCTAGAAAATTCTCAGGGTAGTTGGTCACAGTGGTGTACATGCCTAGTCCCTGCTACTCTAGAGGCTAAGGCAGAAGCATCAGTTGAGCCCAGGTTTTCAAGACCAGCCTGGACAGCATAGCAGAACCTCCACATATATGTGGATGAATAAGAAAAGACAGGAAGGGAAGAAATGAATACAGATTTAGATGAAACAAAATTGTTCATGTGCACGAAAGCAGGGTGGTGGATACTTAGACCATACTCTTCCCAATGAAAATTTTCATATTAAGAAAGCAAAAAAAAAAAAAAAAAAAAAGGAAGGAATACTATTATTTGGATAGAGTTAATAATCCTCCAATTATTGACTTCTTAAATACATTCTAATTTATAGTCTTGGGAATCTTGTTAGAATGTACTTGTCAGTTTAGTAGTAATTATTTTCATAATTTTTGAACTAGAATTTTTTTAATTATTTAGAATTAGACAAAGAAATTGAAGAACTCAAATCAAAACCTGTTGATGGAGGAACTGACGATATTATTAAGGTAATGAAACAGTTTTTGTTAACTCATAGAAAAATGTCTAGTAATAGATTAAAAAGTTCCTTGAGGACTGTGTGCCTGCTAGAGATGATCTTGCTTTTTGTTCAGTCACTTCCTTGTTGGCTTTGGTTTAACTTTTTAGTTCTTTAACTCACAATGAAGGGGAGAAGGGTAGAGAGAACTATTAACTCATTTCAGACAAAAAGTCAATAGCACTCCTTCCTTATGGGTATTACCAGATCTTTCCTGCTCTGACCTCCTCAGAAAACTTGGTCACGTGTACTACTTCAATGATACATGGATAGGTTTATACCACTGGATAGTGACTCCTGACCCAGATTTGTGAGCTGCACTTCTAGCTGCCAGCAGTGGGGGTGGAGGGATCTTAAACCAGTTTACTTGTAATCTCAACTTGCCAGATCCCCATCACTTAGTGGGTTAGAGGCATCACCAGATTTTGCACCATTTAACTTTAGAGTTGTTTCCTATTTCCTTTATCCTCCACCTGTGACAGTCACCACAGACCTGTTGCTGCTTCAGGATATAGCTTAGTGTGTCTTTTTCCATGCACATGGCCCTCCTGCTCTCTGAAACCTCTGTCTCCTGCAAGGAATGGCTCTGGCTGTCTCTAGATCTGTTGCAGCTCTGAAACTGGACTGTGACAGTGGTCCTGTGAATGTCGGCACTGCTTCCATATGCTTCACACCTGTTTACCAGGTTACGTAGTCAGACTTCCTTACTGGATTAATAGCTCATTTTGATAGAAGACATGTCTCTGTAGTCACCTAAGAATAATTACATAGAAAGTAAAAATAAACAAAATGAGACAGGGTATCTGCCTTCTGCCTCCTGAGTGCTGGGATTAAAGACATACACTACCATACTAGGCAAAAGTAAGTTTTCCTTTGATGAGTGGATAGTCCCGTGTCGTCACCGCCGCCCCCCCCCCCCCCCCATCTCTTTTGATTAGTTTTGGGTTTTGGGGTTTTTTTTTGTTTTTTGTTTTTTTGGGGTTTTTTTGGTTTTTAGAGACAGGGTTTCTTTGTGTTACTTTGCGTCTTTCCTGGAACTCACTTGGTAGCCCAGGCTGGCCTTGAACTGACAGAGATCCGCCTGGCTCTGCCCAGCAAAGAGTGTCAGGATTCTCTTTTTGGTTGTTGTTGTTGTTGTTGTTGTTGTTGTTTTTGTTTTTGTTTTGTTTTTTTTCTAGACAGGGTTTCTCTGTGTAGCTTTACGCCTTTCCTGTAGCCCAGGCTGGCCTCCACCTCACAGAAGTCCGCCTGCCTCTGCCTCCCGAGTGCTGCGATTTGTGATTAAAGGCGTGCGCCACCACCGCCCGGTGAGGTCTTATTCTTATGTTTCAGCTATTTTGGAATATTCAGGGCCTGCTGGGCTCTAGTGGAGATATATTGCCCAGCTGTTACTGATTAAGTTCTTACACTGGTGTCTAGGTATCTGGGTTTGGGATGATTACAGGTCTAGGTGCTGATTTCTAGATTTGTCTTTGTTAGCCGAGTGTCTTGTTCCTTGGTTTCCGTTTCCTCTCTGGATTTCAGAGTGTGACGGCTGTTTTCCTGGCCTGCTCAACTGATGTGTTCACAGGGAATGCCTGCTGGTGTTAGAGACTGGGGTCCTGGGATGAGTTGGGGAAAGGAAGGTTGGAGGAGAGGGTCTTTGTGTTCCTTTGGGATTGGGTCAGAGAGGAAAGGAGACCTCAGCGGGTTTCTTGTTAGAGAGCTGGGAGTGAGACTGGAGGAGGGAGTTCTCAGGAGCAGTGGGATAGCTGTAGGTCTGCCTTCAGCCTACTTGCTGCCCTGAGAGGACTGCCCTTGGGTTAGCAGGGGATGTCTGCTGGGGTTGGGGTCTGGGACACAGCAACAAGTGGGGGGAGGAAGGTTAGAAGGGAAATACCTGTGGGATCCACAGGAGGTGGAAGGGGGCAGGGAAGGGTGTCACACGTGTTCTGCAGCAGAGCTGGAGATAATCTTGGTGGGTTGGATCTGAGGGGACAGGGCTAGAAGAGAAGGTCTGCGGGCCATCTACCTGGTTTTCTGGGGTCCATGGCCTGTGGGTTTGTAGAGAGTGCCTGCTGGAGTTGGGGGCTGGAGTGAGGTTAGAAGGAAAAGATCTGTGGGATCCACAGGAGATGGAAGCAGGGGTGTAGGAAAGGCTGAAGAGCTGAGGATAAGACTTGGAGGTTGGATGGGGCAGTGGGGGGTGTGGTTGTCAGAGAACAAGACACTATTTTTTAGCCTCAGGCAAACAAATCATGTCATTCCAAAACAGGTACTCACTGAGCGCCTGGATGCTCTCCTTCTGGAAAAAGCAGAGACTGAACAACAGTGTCTATGTCTAAAAAAGGAAAATATCAGAATGAAGCAAGAGGTTGAGGTAAGACATTTAATGTGGGGTTTTTGTTTATTCATTTTTGTTTTTGTTTTTTGTTAACTTACTCAGAATAGTCATGAATTTTTCAGCTGAATGGGATCCTAAGCATCTAATCTAGCCAAGCATGGGGACACATACCAGCACTTGGCTAAGGCAGAAAGATGTCAAGACCAAGGGCAGCCTGAGATACTTAGAAAGGCACTGTCTCTAATAAAAGGAGCCAGCAAGATGGCTCAGCAGATGGAGGTGTTTGCCTCCAAGCTCAGTGTCCTGCCCCTAGAACAGACATGATGGAAAGAGAAATTAGACTCCTACACATTGTCTATAACCTCCACACATGTGCTGTGGCATGTGCACACCCACATCATCAGCACACAATAAATAGTGTTTTTAAGCTTTGTAAGACCCTGTGTCAAAAAGTGAAAAGAGGAGTAGGGATATAGCCCGGCAGTGGAGTGGTTACCTCTATGTGGAGGCCCTGGATTCATTCCCACTTCAGCTGACAATCCTGAAAGCGTGCAGTAATGCAGAGAGAGACTAACATTTTACTTTTTGCACCATTTAATCTTTCTTATAACCATATCATTCTTCAATAAAAGTCTTAAGATTTTGAGTTTTTCACAATTCTAAATACTATTATCTGTTCAGTTTTAGGATATTTAGTAGCAATTTTTACTTTCTTGTCTGTAAAGTTTAAGCTTATTTTGTCTAAAATGTCTTTTATTAATCTGCTCAGGAGCTATAAATTAAAGCCTTTTAACTTACATAATGTATTGTCTTTAAAAAGATAGTCATATGCAGAGGTTTCCTAGTTGTTAGTTATTTCTTTAAGTAATGAATTTTGTATTGATGATAATAGTTCTACTTAAGGCAAACCCTAAACAAAATCTCATACTCTAGGTATAATCTGTTCATCTCTTTTCCCATCTAGTTAACCCTTTCATGGAGGTAGAGATTTCTTTCATCTTTGGCTTATTTGTGCTTATTTTTGTAATAGGATTCTGTAACTAAACTGGAAGATACACACAAAGAGTTTGAACAGTCACATAGAAACTATGTAAAGGAAATTGAAAGCCTGAAAGATGAATTGGCGGCAGTGCGCTCAGACCACAGTAAAGACAAAGCCAGCTTACAAAAAGAACTGGAAGAAGCAGTAAATAAACAGTTAGAGCTTTTAGAGCAGCTTAAATCTCAAAGTGACTCTGAAAAGAATGTTAGACAACTACAAGAAGAGATTCAGAATGTTACGGCAGGATTTGAAGAACAAATTTTATGTCTACAAAAGCAGTTAGAAGCTACCGGTGATGAAAAAAAACAAGAGATTATTCATCTCCAAAAAGTCATTGAGGAGAACACTCAGCACTACCAAAAAGATATTAATACTTTCCAAGAAGAGATTTTGCAGCTGAGAGCTGCACACAAAGAAGAAGTTAATGAGCTGATGTCTCAGATGGAAGCATTAGCTAAAGAACATGAAGCAGAAATAAGTAAGCTAAAAGATAATGGAGTGCAACTGTGTGAGGGAAGTGAGGACAATCAGGAGAAAGACCATTGTGAATCAGAAAACTTAAATGAAGACACCTCAGATGCAAGCCAGAACCAAAATTGCACTGTACCCTTACAAGAAGATACTTTTGCAGAACAACCAGTGTATGATAAAGTCAGACAATTGGAAGATTCTTTAAAAGAGCTGGAATCTCAACATAGTATCTTAAAGGATGAGGTGACTTACATGAATAATCTCAAGTTAAAACTTGAAATGGAAGCTCAACATATAAAGGATGAGTTTTTCCATGAACGAGAAGACTTGGAGTTTAAAATTAATGAGCTGTTGCTGGCTAAAGAAGAACAGGGCTATATAGTAGAGAAATTAAAATATGAGCAAGAAGATTTAAATAGACAGCTCCGCTGTGCTGTGGAACAACATAACAAAGAAATACAGAGTCTTCAGGAATTCCATCAGAAAGAAATCTCTGAACTCAGTGAGACATTTATGTCAGGTTCAGAAAAAGAAAAATTAGCATTAATGTTTGAAATCCAGGGTCTTAAGGAACAGTGTGAAAATCTACAGCATGAAAAGCAAGAAGCAATCCTAAATTATGAGAGTTTACGAGAGATGATGGAAATTTTACAAACAGAACTAGGAGAATCTGCTGGAAAAATAAGTCAAGAGTTTGAAACAATGAAACAACAGCAAGCATCTGATGTTCATGAGCTTCAGCAGAAGCTGAGAACTGCTTTTAATGAAAAAGATGCTCTTCTTGAAACTCTGAATCGCCTTCAACGAGAGAATGAGAAGTTAATATCTCAACAAGAATTAGTACCTGAACTTGAAAGTACGGTAAAGAGCCTGAAGGCAGACAATGACATGTACTTAGCCAGTCTTGGTCAAAAAGATACTGTGTTACAAGAATTAGAAGCAAAGATAAGTTCCCTTGCTGAGGAAAAAGGTGATTTTATAAGTAAAATGAAAACTTGCCATGAAGAGATAGATGATCTCCATCAGAAATGGGAAAGGGAACAGAGATTGACCATGGAACTCAGGGAAGCGGCAGAGCAAACTGCCCAGCATAACAGTGAACTCAGACAAAGAGTAGATGAATTAACAGGGAAACTAGATGAAATAGTAAGAGAAAAGAGTCAAAATGACCAAAGCATTATGGTTCAAATGAAAACTATGACTGAAGACCAAGAAGCACTGTCATCTAAAATCAAGTCTCTTTATGAGGAAAATAATAGACTACATTCTGAAAAGGTCCAGTTGAGTAGGGATTTGGAAACTCTTCAGTCCCAAAACAATTTTGCCCTTAAAGAGCATGTTACTGAATTAGAAGAAAAACTCCAGTTAATGGTTGAAGAACAGGATAACTTAAATAAACTGTTTGAAAATGAGCAAGTTCAGAAGTCATTTGTCAAAACTCAGTTATATGGCTATCTTAAACAAATGGAGCCAAACGTTTTAGAAGAAAATGAAGAGGAAGATGTTGTAAAAGTTCTACAAGCTGTAGGTGAATCCTTAGCAAAACAAAAGGAAGAAAAGCATAACTTGGTCTCTGAATATGATGAGCGAGTATTAGAATTAGAAAAGAAGATTCAGGGCCTTCAAGAAGAGAGTGTAGTTCAATGTGAAGAACTTAGGGCTTTACTTAGAGACTCTGAGCAGGAGAAAATTCTCATAAGGAAAGAATTAGAAGAAGCCATGTCAACAAAAGAGGCCCTGCAACTTGATCTTCTAGAAATGAAGAATACTAATAAAAAAACAATCCTTGAAAATCAGAGTCTTTTAGCTCAAGTTGAAGAATTATCTCAGACACTGCACAGTAAAAATGAAGTCCATAATGAAAAAGTTCTTGTAATAGAACACGAAAACCTAAAGCTGTTGCTAGAACAAAGAGAATCTGAACTACAAGATGTGAGAGCAGAATTGATACTGCTAAAGGTACCACTATTTTGAGTTTTATTGATTTGAAGAAATCCTTAGCTCTGGTCACAGGGTGTAAAAATATATATACATTAACATTTTTGCAGTCCGAAATCAGAAATAAAATTTTAGCATTTACGCTCAAGTGACAGATTTCTAGCAAATGAATTAAGTCCTTTGATGTGGTATGTCTCAGTCAAATGTGACTGATCATCAGCAAACTAATCTAGGGAAAAAAATCAGAATTTCCCTCAGGACAGTGTTTTTCTATTTGAAAGAACACTGTTTATCAAGAAAATGAGCTATAACAGTATTCCGTTTTAGTTAAAAATTGAAAGTTCTCTTAGAAATAGTGTTGTGAAGTTACGATTTACAATGACTTGTAGTTATTTCTTCATTACATATGTATTTGGTGTGTGTCAGATTATGCATCTTAACTTTGGTATTATTTTAGTAAAGGCCATAATCATAATAAAGCTAGTATTGCTTGCTCTATCAATAGAAAACAAAAATAACCAAATTGGTATTTATATGGTTTCTCTTGGTAAAGGTTTTCTTGTGATTAAAATGATGACAATTTTATTGTGGGTAATTAAATGAATTCTGGTTTAGGGGTTTTTTTGTTTTTTGTTTTTTTCCCCTATAAAATCTAGGATTCCTTAGAAAAATCGTCTTCTGTAAAAAATGATCAACTCTCATTGGTAAAAGAGCTGGAAGAAAAAATAGGTAACTATGGTTTTATATATGTTGTCACCATTAATTAAACAAATATCTTATTAGTGTTAAGATAGATTGAGAAATATCATTTCAATTAATGAGTTACTAATTACACAGTAATTAGCTGCCTTTTCCTCATTCACCAGTTGTCCTCTGCCATCTGTTTGCCTTCTCTCTAAATGCCACTTTCTGTCATTTAACACCCCCCAAAAAAATGCTGTTTTTTTCTGTTCATAACTGATTCTGTGAATTATTTTTGGATTTTTTGCATCCATTTAGACATTTTGAGTACTCAGCTGTTCTCTATAATGGCAATAGCAAGGCAAGCAAGGTCCAGACTGTATGCTCAAAGAGCTCATTAACAGGAAAACGTTAAGTTCATCACTAGGTATGGACAGGAAACAGTGCTGACAGCATAGAAAGTTGCCTGTTTTAAGAAAAACCTCACTTCCATTGGGTCTTGAAGAATGAGAAATATGACCAAGAAGAAAAAGTATTGTAGCAAGAAGGAACAGCAGGTGCTTGTCTGTTGGTATTTTTATACCATCAGGGAACACCAGAAAGTCCCCAAGGAGGTAGCTGATCATACTCTCTAGTGCAGTGCACAGAGAAGTTAAGCCTTTCTGTGTATCCATTTCTTCTTTTTTGTAACTTCCTGGACTAGCCCTTTTGTTCCTGTTGAAAGCTGAAGAAATAAAGACTAAATAAGTGTTGTATGATGTGTCCATCATTCCTTGGTTTAGTGCCCAGTTAGATTGAGGAAAGGAGAATGGAAGAGTTCAGAATGACTCCTCATTTTCTGTCAAAGATGGTTGAAGTGAAGTAGGATGTTCAATTTTAGACTAAATTTAAATACCATTTCAAGTGAGTTATCACATAGAATGATACATAAATCTGGACTTAGGATAATTAGCCTAAAGGTACAAATGCATAGTCAGAGTACAGACATAAAAAGCCAAAGGTTGAGATCCCCAAGGTAACATAGAAAAAAGACAAGGAGCAGGATGGTGGGGGTATACACCTTTAATCCCAGCGCTCAGAGGCAGAGGCAGGTGAATCTCTGTGAGTTCAAGGCCAGCCTGGACTACAGAGTGAGTTCCAGAACAAGCAGAGCTATTACACAGAGAAACTCTGTCTTGAAAAACCAAAAAAGAAAAAAGACAAGGTCCAGAAACAGTTTCCATCTTAAAATGTCAGAAATAACCAAGGGGATTGAGAAGGGGCAACTAGCGGGTAGGGAATCATTGAACAAAAGTGCAAGCTAAGCTGTGTGCAAGTAACAGACCTGGCAGAACCTTCAGCCAGGCAGATGCTGCTAATGTCTTTAGTGCTAACAGGTACCCATTGAGTTAAGCACACAGGACAGTTTCCCAGTGTGCTGAGGCCAAGGCTTGTTGTAGTAGGCTTCTAGAAAAACATGGGGAAGAGAAATTTGAGAGTATATGCAAGCAATTCTTTGAAGAATTTTACTCTGTAGGAAGAGCACTGTGGTTTTTGTTGTTTGTTTTGCTTTAATGGGAAAACAGGCGTGTTTGCAATATTTTACCTCCTGTTATGGTCTCTCCCCTGCCCTCCTTTGATTCTATTATTTAGTCCTGATATACTAATGTTATATTTCAATTTATTACTGTATGTGTATGATGCATGTGGCTGTGCCTGCCACACCATGTGTGGAGGTCAGAGGTCAACTTTCAGGAATCAGTTCTTTCCTCCTACTGTGGGTACCAGTGATAAAACCCAGGTCTTCAGGCTTGCACGGCAAAGCGTTTTTACCTGCTAAACCATTTCATCAACCTTGATGATATATTCTTGTTGCATTTATAAACCATTGAGAAGGACAAATCCACTGGAAAGGAGGAATTGCTATTTTGATGCTTGAACAGGAGCAGAGAGGTGTGATCTATATATGAAACATGGAAGTGTGACAGTGACCTTTACTACACGGTGCACAGTACATGGGTGCACCCAGACTAATAGGTATGAGCAGAACTCTTAACCATAGTAAAGGAAAGATAACAAAAGTAACGTACTAAACTCGAGTTTAACTAGAAGAGGTAGTCAAATAGGAGGAAGGGTGAGAAGTTGACAGGCTTGATCTAGAAGACTGTGCATGGCTACTTCTATCTGCCTTACATCTTTCCTACTTGTCTGATTTACAACTATCTCCAATCTTCTCATACTCAGCACTAAGAGGCCTAGGAACTCCAATTCCTAGGTACTTAAGAATGACTTTATAAAAATGAACTATTAACAGAGACTTAAAGTTTGACATAATTTACCTCACTTGGCTAATGAATAATTAAGGTTTCTCTTTACAATGATAAATACAGTTCTAGCTCCTTAACATTAAGTTCAAGCTGCAAATTTTGTGTCCAAGAATAAAATCGTCTATGGGGTTAAGATGAGTAATTTCAATATTCTTTTGACTTCATGTATAGTCCTTGCATTTTCTATTTTAGAAAGTCTGGAAAAAGAATCCAAAGACAAGGATGAGAAAATAAATAAGATAAAGCTAGTTGCTGTGAAAGCAAAGAAAGAACTGGATTCCAACAGGAAAGAGGTAAGCCCAGGTTCAGCACAAGATTTCAGAATCCTGTGTTGTGGAAAATCAAGGGTTTCTGTGCATGAAAAACACGCACTGTGTTTACAACAGGCCCAGAGTCTAAGGGAAGAACTTGACTCCATCCGTTCAGAAAAGGACCGCCTGTCTGCTTCTATGAAGGAGCTCATTCAAGGAGCAGAAAATTATAAGGTAAAAGTTATAGTAATACCAGGCTTTCTTCATAACAGGTATACTAGAATTGTAAAACTTGTACATAAAATACATTGGTTTTTCCCAGCACTCGGGAGGCAGAGCCAGGAGGATCTCTGAGTTCGAGGCCAGTCTGGTCTACAGAGTAAGATCCAAGACAGGCACCAAAACTGTACAGAGAGACCAAAAAAAACAACCAAAAAAACAAAACCATTGTTTTTGTTAGTGAAATAGAAATGTCCCTGGTTTTGTATAGTATACATAGAAGGTTAGTCTTTGGTTTTATCTGGTTTTTGTTGTTTTTAGATAGAGTTTCACTGTGTTTCCCTGGCTGGCCTAAAACAGAAATCCATCTTCTTCCCAGTACTGGAACGAAAGGCATGTGCCACCACGCCTGGCAAAGTTAGCCTTTAAATAGTGCCTTTAAATTACTGTTTCTTAAAAGTAAAATATATTTTGGGATTTCATCATAATAAAATGTAAGAAAAAGATGGCTGTTGTGATTTAATATTTTCATAGCCAAGTGAATATATACCTGAAACTCCAGATAGATCTAGCCAGAAAGTAAGTAGGAACATAATTACTTGGAGGTAATATACTTGTTTACTTCAATAACACGAGACTCTTATAGTTTCTTTCTAATCTAATAAAATTGCTAAATGCAAAGTAAATATTTACATTTCTTCATATATTTATTCATCTAACAATATTTGTGTAGATGGGCTAAATTCCCGATTCTGGACAGATGATAGTCAACCAGAGAGAGCAGTAGACTTTCCTAAATTCTTGTCCTCTTAGTCTTAAATCCTAGGAGCAGTAACGGATAGACAAAGGACAAGATAGATGTTGTGTAGAAAGGTGACTAGGGAAAAGAAGATGAGCAGTAGAATTCTGTCAGACTCAGATTAACAAAAGGCATAGAGATTCCAACAGAGATTAACAGGCTGTCTTCCAAACACTTTACCTAGCTTATATGTGTATTTCTCAGAAGAACCAGAAGTGTCTTGTCATCACCAGCGTACAGGTGAGCAGTCTGAAGCACAGAGACTCAAGGCCACAGCCTTAACAACCTAGGAGAGTAGTAACAACAGAATGGGAATCTTGCCAGTTATTCCCATTCTGTTCATTTGACAACTAAGTTTAATATAACACAGATCTGCAAACAGAAATAAGTGAAGAAAGAATAAGATATTTGAGAAAAATATAATGCATCCACTCCTTATTATACTCTACACACCAAAATAAATTCTGTATGTATGAAATATTTTTTAATATCTAAAACAAATTTCTCAGCCCTTTACTAACTTCTGGAACCAACTATTTTTTCTGAACTTAAAAGCAGTTTATGAATTTACAAAGTAAAAAATTGAAAGATTAAACTTATACCTGGTTTAATTCTGGGGAAAAAATAGTAAATTATGGTATTGTAAAGTGCTTAAAAAAAAAAAAAAAAATCCAGGCTACACTGAGAAACCCTGTCTCAGAGGAAACAAAAAAACAGGCAAAATCCTAATGTAACTGACCCATGATAGATGAATAAGCTCATATTTAAACCTTAAATGTGTTTTTAATAGATTTATAAGACCTTATATATTAAGGGTACTAATCTTTTGTCATATTGCCAAGTGCTAGTTTTCTCTTTTATATTTCATATTCAATATTTTAAGAATCTCAAAGGTACTCTTAAGGCATCAAGATGTCTTGATTATATGTTCTGACCTAATGAATGCTTCCTAACTTAAAGTTAAATCTTGTCTTTTATTGAAGAATCTTTTGTTAGAATATGATAAGCAATCAGAACAGCTGGATGTGGAAAAAGAACGTGCTAATAATTTTGAACATCATATAGAAGACCTTACCAAACAATTAAGAAATTCAGCTTGCCAGGTAATTGCAAATTGGATAAATTTAGACAAGAAAATTATAGTAAATACATTTTAATCTCATTTTTCTCTTGTATAAGAAGTTAAACTGTACTCAGAAGCAAAAATTCTTTCTCTTTCATTTTTCTGTGTTTGGAGAAGAATTTGACTAAATAACTAACATACTCTATTTTGCTTAACCCTGTCTTACTGTTGAGTTGGGGGTGTTGTCGCTGGGGTTTGTTTGTTTGTTTGTTTGTTTGTTCGTTCGTTTGTTTTTTAGGAGCACACCACTGCTGTACATGAGCTTAAAGAATTCATCTAGCCTCAGTCCACCCGGATTTGGGTTTGGGTTTTTATTTCTACTTTTCACTCTATGGAAAGCTTAGAGGCTTTCTGGCTTGTAAGACTTTCCAGATCAAGATCAGCAGGGATTGTTTTTAATCTTATTCTTGACTTAACAGTAATTCTATGGGGTCAACTGTGAAATTGCTTTTCATACTGTGCTAATGTTCTCAGTAAGCATTTCATCTGTATATGTTTCCTGTGTGCTCACAGTAATGAGTCATTTGTATTCTAGTGTGAAAAACTAAATTCAGACAATGAGGATCTCCTGGCCCGTATTGAGACACTGCAGTCTAATGCCAAGTTATTAGAAGCACAGATTTTAGAAGTCCAGAGAGCCAAAGGAATAGTAGATAAAGAACTGGAAATTGAAAAACTTCAAAAGGAGCAGAAAATAAAGGTAAGAATAACCCTGAGACTTGTTCCCTTGCATACAATGACAATTAAAATACATACTGCTTGAATGAAGAGTCCTGCTGGGTACATTTATGAGTTATACCCTAGTTAATTCCTTAATGTGTGCCAACTCTACCTTGGAGAATCTGTCCTAAGCTGTGATTTTTCTGGGCATATAGGTTTTGTTTTTGTGTATGGACATATTTCATACCATGCTTGTGGGTCGTTTAACTTTAGGAACATGTCAGTGCTGTGAATGAGCTTGAAGAACTCCAGCTCCAATTGGAAAAGGAAAAGAAGCAGCTTCAGAAAACCGTGCAAGAACTAGAGCTGGTTAAAAAGGTACAAACATAGTCTCCAGAGAGAGAACTTGGTGGCAGAGTGCCTGCCCAGCATGCCTAAAGCCCTGGGTTTGATTCCCAGCTCCTCAGAAACAGGTGTTCATAGAACAGCATAATTCATACTATTGCAGTTCTATACACAGGAAAAGTATTTTTTTTCTTTCTTTTTCTCTTTTTTTTTTTTTGCCAGAGCTGAGGATCGAACCCAGGGCCTTGCACTTGCTAGGCAAGAGCTCTACCACTGAGCTAAATCCCCAACCTCAGGAGAAGTATTTTAAATATTGCTTGTACTACTAAAATAATCCTCTATAAATTCTTAGCCTCAGTAAATTGAAACCTGAATTTTATTTCTCTAGACAACTATCTGTTCAGAAGAACCTAGGCTAATGAGTTTTACTTTATTTTCTATGTGTGATTGCATTATGACATGTAAAGATTTTAATTAATGTCAAAGCTTAAAATTTATTTTGGATTAATTTCTACTTTTTCAAAGAGTATTCTGTAAAAGGTGTTATGTTACCTAAAATATTAATATTTCATAAATGAGAACTCCATAAGACTAGAACTACTACTAATTATGGCTAATTAAAGTTAGTCAAATAAAATGGAGTTCAGAAAGTTGAGTTTTAAACTGCTAGAGAATATTTGATGAAATTAAACTGTAAACTGTTGAGCTTCCCATTTCCTCATTACTTACATTATGTCTATACTACAGGAAAATGTAATAAAACCTACTTATTTTATGTCATTATTTAAGCAGTTTCAAAGATTAGTTGTGAATATATAAGTAATATAAGTTATGTATATATATATACACACACACATACACATACACATATATATATATATATATATATATATATATATAAATAAATAATATAAGTCTTTCATAAAATGTGCAGGATGCCCAACAAACCACATTGATGAATATGGAAATAGCAGATTATGAACGTTTGATGAAAGAATTAAATCAGAAGTTAACAAATAAAAACAGTAAGATAGAAGATTTGGAGCAAGAAATAAAAATTCAAAAACAGAAACAAGAAACCCTACAAGAAGAAATGAGTGAGTAAAACAATTCACTTTACTTTATAACTGCCTCATAACATCATAGAGCGCAACATGAATCATTTATTCATACAAGCCAAGCAGCCAGCTTGTCTGTCTGCCTTTTTTTTTTTCATAGACAGAGTCTCTCTGTAGTCCTGGCTGTCCTAGAACTAAGTCACAGAAATCTGCCTGCCTCTGCCTCCTGAGTGTTGGGATCAGAGGTGTAAACTGCCACACCGGCCATTCATACAAGCCGTTAATTACCAGCAGATGTGACTCACAGTGTTCAAATTGTTAAGGACCAGAGGCAGGTCAAACCCTTTACCATTAAGAGGTTAATAGTCAATGTAATGCTCGGTACAAGGTACTTGTCCTATTTGATCATAGTTTATTGGTCATTAGCAGATTGGGAAATTTTAAATAACAATGAAACATTCATTTTTAAGGTAACTGTCTGGATTTCACACATTAAAAATATGTTCTGACATTAGCATTAAACACTGTAAATTTCCTTTTAAGCACCCCTGAGTGGCTTCTCACAAATTGAAGTTATTTTCTTGGTTTGAGTAATTTCAAAATATTTTTTTTTTTTAGTGACTGCTCCTTTGACCCCCTCAGTCATGTAGAAATGTGTTGTTTACTTTCTAAATATCAAAGGGATTCTTCTCAAATACTCTTAGCGAGTTCTAACTTAGGTGCTTTGCAGTTAGCGTACTCTGGTTTCTAGTCCCTTTCAAATGTTGAGTTTTGGGTTTGGCCTGGCCTGTGGTCTTTCAGTGATTTGTGTACCTGACAACAGTGTCATTGTGTACTAGTTGTTGGACATCACTTAGGTCTTGTCAGTTGGTGGAGAGATTTGGCTCATCTGATTTTCAGGTCGTAGGATTTTTCTCTCTTCTGCTTCTGCCATGTACTGAGAGAGCTATGTTGGAATCTCAAACCACAGTTGTGGATCTCTTTCTCTCTTCTTAGTTCTGTCACTTTTTTGTTTCGTTTATTTAGAGACTCTAGTGTTGGCTGCATTCACACATAGAATTGTTACGTATTCCTAATGATTTGATCACTCTTACTGTGAATGTCCTTTCCTAACCCCAGTGTTTACTAACACTTACACTATTCCAGCCTTCTTTTGATTGTAAGTGACATTTGGCTTTTAACCAAAATGTCTTTACAGTTGGCTTTTGTGGTATGCTCTCTACCACAACCCCTGGTACTGAGGATTGAACTCAGAGACTGACCTAAATCCTTTATGTGTTCTTCTATATTTTACATAGATGTTTTATTGTTAATTGTATGTGTGTCTGTCTGTCTGCCTGCCTGTACATGGATATAAGATGTGAGTGTAATTGCCCACAGTGGCCATAGGAGTCAGATCCCCTAGATTCTGGAGTTGCAAGAAGTTGTAAACCCAACTCCAGATAGCATTATAATTAGGTCTTGCTTTTTCCTCCAAACTAAGCCTCTGCTATTGAAGGATTGCCTGCCAAGTCTGTGCCTTGGTAGTAGTGTTTGTCTTGTTCTCGGTTTGCTTTTCCTTCTTTTTTTTATTTTTGTTTTGTTTTGTTTTGTTTTGTTTTTCAAGACAGGGTTTCTCTGTGTAGCTTTGCACCTTTCCTGGAACTCACTCTGTAGCCCAGGTTGGCCTCGAACTCACAGAGATCCACTTGGCTCTGCCTCCCGAGTGCTGGGATTAAAGGTGTGCGCCACCACCGCCCGGCGCTTTCCCTTCTTTTTTAAAACATTACTTTTGTAATCATTTTATCCTTTTTACTGATTTGCTGTACTTTAATTTTGGTAATTTAGATTTTTAGTTTACATCTTGAGTTTATCATTGATTACCTTTAAGTAGTGAATGTCACTTTATGGAATAGAGTTTCTATTACTGTGTCTTCATATTCACCGATCCATAGTATCTAATCTTTTTTTTTTTTTTTTTTTTGCCAGAGCTGAGGATCGAACCCAGGGCCTTGTGCTTGCTAGGCAAGCACTCTACCAAGTATCTAATCTTTAATATCATGTAGTGAAAAGTTCACTTTAAATACTGAATGACATTTTTAATCTCTAGAAGTTTTGTTTGGTTCATTTGTTTAGATTTTCTATTATGTTAATATTTCCCTTTAAGTCTTTGAATATATTTCATACCTGTTTAATGTCTATGCATGCTAATTCCGTCATTTCTATAAAATAGGGGTCTGTTTCTGTTTTTCTTTTCTACTTCTGCATCAAATTCTCTTCCTGAATCCCTGTGCATTCACAAAGGAGTTCTTCACTCTGCCTGGTAGCTAGAGAATGGTCCTAGCCCTTCATGAAATCTAAAGTGTTCACATTACAGCACTGCTCTTTGTTCTTTTCCTTGCAGTTATTCATGTCACAGCAGGACCAATAGCTGTTGCACATTCCCACTCTTGCATCATTTTCTACAAGTTGTTCCCATGCACAAAGCCAGGACAGGAAGCATACCTCACCTTCTTTACCATCTCTCAAGGATCACAGTCCTCTAGTGTTTATTGTTCAAATGTCTGGGTGGGAAAGGTGTTGTTGTTAATCAGCTGCCTAATGTTTATGACAAGAAAGTTTAAGTCTAGGCCCTATTACTCCCTCATGACCTGAAGCAGAACTTCCACAAAGTCCCGTGAAGTGGCGACCGTGCAGTGAGACTTTAGATATGTCAGTGAAGAGGAAGCAGTTTAAGAGGAGAGGCTAAGGTAACACCACACCGTAAATCAGATAAAAGGCAGATCCCTGAGGAGCTCCTGTGTCTCTTTGTAATCTCCATAAGTGTGTCAGAGAGAGTCCTAGAAAACCGAAGCATGATCAGAAAGGGGGAGGGGGATTGCCATAGCAGTACAAAGATAGGAGGGCTGGGCTAAAGAGTCATGGTAAAGAAGGAAGCCTGGAAGTGTTCTAAAGGGGGAGGGGTGCAACCACATCGGGGCTTGCTTATTACTCTTTCACGGATAAAGGGCTACACATTTTTCTCTGCATGTGATTTTACCACAGGGATACATCTCCTTTCTGTACTTGTCCCTTTCCTGCCCACTCTGGAACACCCATGGAATCCTTCTAACCCTAAATGCTTCCTGTCCTGTGAAATTTCCCTCATTCACATTAAATTTGTATAACCTTTGATTATGTCTTTTGTTCTTGGTTTTTGCCTTTATTAATTTTGGTCTGTGACTGAGTGAGCACTCTTTCATTAACAAGCATCCCACAAAAATGGTATTGCCTCTGACTTGCCTATCACAAAAGCAAATGCCCACATATGTGCCTTCTGCGTGATACAACCATAAATACACAGTACCCTTTGAGGTGCTTTTTCTATTTTGTTTTGGTTGTTTTCTTGAGACAGGTTCTCATATAGATTAGGTTGGCCTCAAACTTAATATGTAGCCCAGGCTGGCCTTAAACTCATGATCTTGCCTCTGCCTCCCAAGTACTGAGATTATAGGTATGCACTATTATACCCAGCTTTTTTGAAGTATTTTTAGAAAGTACTACTGCCAGATGTCCACTAAATATTAGTATGCTTTTACTTAAGCAGTATATACTTAAATATTTACAAATGAATGGATTTGCTTTAAAGTAACCCAGTAGATCAAAGGTTTTTATTTTGGGTTTTTTTTGTTTTGTTTTTTTGTTTGTTTGGTTTTTTTTGTTGTTGTTTTTTTTTGGTTTTTTTTTTGGTTTTTCGAGACAGGGTTTCTCTGTGTAGCTTTGCGCCTTTCCTGGAACTCGATTTGGAGACCAGGCTGGCCTCGAACTCACAGAGATCCACCTGGCTCTGCCTCCCAAGTGCTGGGATTAAAGGCATGCTCCACCACCACCTGGCAAAGATTTACTTTTTTATTGTTTTTTGTTTTTGTTTTTGTTTTTGTTTTGTTTGCCGGAGCTGAGGACTGAACCCAGGGCCTTGTGTTTGCTAGGCAAGCGCTCTACCACTGAGCTAAATCCCCAACCAGGTTTGTACATTTTTTTATAATGGGCCAAATAGTAAATATTTTGGCTTTATAGACTCCATTGTCCCTGTGGTGGTCCCTCAGGACACCATTGTGGCAAGCTAAGGCAGCCACATACCATATCTGAATGAGGGAGCCTAAGTGTGTTCTATTTTAAACTATATTCAGAAAACTAGCCGGTGAGTCTCATTTTGATGAACCTGTCAGGGTGCGATAAGATTGGCTGTGTGGTGGTGAGTGTTTGAAGTGGGTGATGGGCACAGAAGAACACATTGTCAGATATGTTTGAAAAGCCCTGCATGAAGAGAGAAAAGGAGTTTCTTGTAAGTTAATATGAAGAAAAGAATTGTCGCTTGTGTGTCATGTTGACTAGGAAAACTCTGTTTTATCTCTTTCTGCTGAAATGAACTTCCTGGGCTAGCTTCCCTGCAGTCTACAGTACAGCATTGTGAAGAAAAAAACACCAAAATCAAACAGCTGCTTATGAAAACCAAGAAGGAACTGGCGGATGCAAAGCAAGCAGTATGTTAATTTCAGTACCGTATTTTAGTGCTTACAGTTGTGGATCACTTACTGTTTAATTTAACCAGGATTCTCATTCTATAGGAAACTGATCACTTACTACTACAAGCATCTCTAAAGGGTGAGCTAGAAGCAAGCCAACAGCAAGTAGAAGTCTATAAAGTAAGATTTTTAAATGTTTGAAAAGCTTTTTCCATGTAGAAATACAGTGCCACCTAGATGGGCTAGAGAGCTGGTTCAGCAGTTCAGGGTACTGGCTGCTCTTGCAGGGGGCCCAGGTTCAATTCCCAGCTCCCACATGGTGGCTCACAACCATCTGTACTTCCCTCTCCCCCCATTGCAGGGAATCTGATGCCTTGTGCTAGCCTCCGTGGGCACCAGGCACATATGGTACATAGACATAGTTACAGGCAAAACAGCTGTACACATAAAAAATGATAGGATTTTTTTTTTTTTAAAGAAAGAAAAATTTCTATCAGGTAAGAAGTTACCATTTGGGGATACTTAGAAAGTTTACTCAACATTTTGAGGAAGCAGAAGCAGTGAAGTTTAGTAATACTGCCTAGCTCAAGCTAGATGACCATCATGTATTTGAGAATCTGTAGTAGTCTAGAATAGTGCATATAAAATAAACATGGCCCAAAATTTATCTGAATCCTCTGAAAATACAATTGCAAAAAACAATATATAAGGTGGTCAAATATTTGCTGTATTTTTTTGTAATGTCTGGTGGTATTTAATTAAACATTAAATATGTAGTCTTTAATTGTGCAGATGCTAGTTTAAGTTTAAATAAACCAACCAGATAGTGAGAAAGCGTTATTCATGCTGTCTCTATTTCTGATGATAATTATATACCTAAAAGCAATCTACCACTTAGTTGTGCCATTTAATCTGTCTCTCCCCAGATTCAGCTGGCTGAGATAACGTCTGAGAAACACAAAATCCACGAGCACCTGAAGACTTCTGCAGAACAGCACCAGCGCACCCTGAGTGCGTACCAGCAGAGGGTGGCGGCGCTGCAAGAAGAGAGCCGTACTGCCAAGGTGTGTCCTTCAGGACCAAAACCACTGGGATGTCCTTACTCCAGGGCCACGTTCCCCTTAGCAGTGTTCTGCAGTTAAGAGTACTTAGCAGATGCTCTGAACCCAACAGCATGACACTCTGACATCATTGGGGTTGTGTGTGTGTGTGTGTGTGTGTGTGTGTGTGTGTGTGTGTGTGTTTTACGTCTGTTTGAGTGTGAGCACACATGTACCACCATGTATGTGTGGAGGTTGGGGTCAGTGTTTAGGAGATGGTTCTGTGCCTTGTTGAGACCGTGTCTCTAGTTTCTGCTGCTGCACTTTGTCCCAGGCCAGCTGGCCTCGTGCACTTCTGTCTCTGCCTCCTGATTTTGCTGTCTGAGCACAGGGATGGTACATGCGTCTCTTCTGATCTGGCTTTTTTTTAAACATGGGTTTCAGATCTCAAACTCAGGTTTTTCAGCTTTGCATAGCTAATACTTTAGCTGTTAGCCATATCCTCTTAACAGCATTTTTTAAAAAGGAAAACCATGAGTAGAACATTTACCTTACATTTATATTTTGCAATTTATATGTGTAAAATGTCACATATTTACTTAAGGAAAAAAATTTTTGGGAAAGCACTGCAGTTTTTTCTGAGGTTTAAATAATTGCGGCTTTCTAATAGAATGACTGTCGGGCCTACTTCCCTGACTTCAACATACAAAGCATTTAGTTACTTCTGTGGCTTTGTCAGAGTTCTTTCTCTTACCCTAAATGATCATGGCAGTAATGTAGGGTCTAAAGATTGCTTCAGAAACACACGATTTGACTTTCACCACTGTATATTGAGGGTGAAATTCAAATGAATCATGTCTCAGAGAGTCGATTTTTCCCATTTATAAAATAGAACATATCATAGCTTAAAAAAATGATAAAGTAATAGAAGCAAACAGTGTCATTATAAAATTTGCCAGTAATAAGTTAGTCTGCTGTGGTGGAAACAGGAAGTCAGCGGTTTTAAGAAGGGTCAGGCCAACAGGACTAGGTTTCTGTTTTGGTTAAGTCTGGTATTGTAGGGTTTTGTTTGTTGTTAGTTTATGAGACAGGGACTTATTCTCTATCCCATACTAACCTGGAACTCATCGTACAGACCAGTGTGGCCTCGAATTCAGGCAGTCCTGCTGCCTCAGCCTTCTGAGTTCTGAGATTGTGGGGATGAACCACCATACCCAGCTCCATTATCCCTTTTCAGTGGAGTCGATAAAGGCTAGAATGGATATAAGCTATCTTCTTCATTTTTACAAACAGAATTTTTTACTTCATTTCATCAACCTCTGAAAGGACATAGAAGGATATGTCACCGTGACAATTGTCTCTCTCTTTTAAATGTTATAGGCAGAACAAGCTGCTGTCACCTCTGAATTTGAGAGCTACAAAGTCCGAGTTCATAACGTTCTGAAACAACAGAAAAATAAATCTGTGTCTCAGGCTGAAACTGAGGGAGCTAAACAAGAAAGGTAAGGTTTTCCCTATACAAATACAGGTTGATTCCCCAAGTTGGTTAAAAGTCTCATTTTTATTGCTTTTGAGTGGAATTTTAGGTGTGATTACCAGTGAGCAGAGAATTTCTTGGTGTCACCATATTTCTAGATAATTAGGAAAGTATAGACCAAGAGGATTATTGCATACTCTAAAGGATATTAAAGTTACAGTGAAGCCAGAATGTGGTCTGTGAGCTATGACTCTTGTCTTAATAAGACCTGGACATAGAAAAAATTTAGGCATTAAAATTAAATTTATGTTATGGTATTTATGACCACTCCCATTTGATCTGAACAGTATGTTAATACTAGTTTAAAATTGGCATCCAGATCCATTTTGTAAGCCGGGCGGTGATGGCGCACGCCTGTATTCCCAGCACTCGGGAGGCAGAGACAGGCAGATCTTTGTGAGTTTGAGGCCAGCCTGGTCTACCAAGCGAGATCCAGGAAAGGTGCAAAGCTACACAGAGAAACCCTGTCTCGAAAAACAAAAAGACAAAAACAAAAACAAAAAACAGATCCATTTTGTAAATGTTCATAAACATACAAGGAACAAGAGATGGGCTGGGTGTGGTAGCATACACACCTTTAATCCCAGCACTCAGGAGGCAAAGGCAGGCAGATCTCTGAGAGTTGAAGGCCAGTCTGGTCTACCTAGTGAGTTCCAGGACAGCCAGGGCTACATAGTAAGACCCAGTATCCAAAAGAGATGAGGGAGGGGGAGAGGGTTACGACACCCTGTGGTGTGTATGTGTTGATTTTGTAGTAGAGGTTGATTATTTATACTCTTTATACCTGCTTTTGGGGCTTAGAACAGGACTAATGGTCCTATAATGTTTGCATTATGTTACTTTTTGTTTAGGAGTCTGTTAAGTATGGGTCTGTGGTCTTCTGTTTGATGAGATACTTTCTCTACCCATAGCTGTCATAAAGTATTGATACACTTAGTAAATACCATTTGTAAGAACCATTTACGCAGACCTGAATCTTGAGTTCAAACTACTTGAATGGGATACTTTACGTTACTGCCAGTGATTTATACTTTTTTAAGCCTATTTTTATGAATTGTTTTATTAGAGCTTCTTGTGGGTGAGACTTGTCACCTTAGAAAATGTCACTCCCCCAAGGGTATGTCCATTTTTTATACATCTTTTAAGAAATTAATAATGTATGCATTATGGAAGAGTTGTGGGTTTTAATTATTTCTGCCAAGATTTTATTCTGATTATAAAGTGACTCCTTCCTTTACTTGAGGTATGGTCTTTCACTGTATTTTGAAATCACATCCCATTCTCATAACAGCTGCCATAGAACTGTGTAATTGTTTTTTAATTAATGATAATCCTATAACATTTAACATAGCCTAGTCTGATACCACATGAAGTTCTATTTCATTTTAAAATGAAATTTTAAACTCAGACAAGCCCAAGTTTTGTGATCCCAGCACTCAAGAAGCTGAGCCAGGAGGATTGCCATAAATTCAAAGCCATTTTGTGCTCTATAGCAAGTATAAGGCTAGCCAGGACTACATAGCAAGACTCTTCAACAAACAAGTTAATTAATTAAATGAATAAACTCAAGAGATTTTGGTTTTTCGAGACAGGGTTTCTCTGTAGCTTTGGAGCCTGTCCTGGACTATCTCTGTAGACCAGGCTGGCCTCGAACTCACAGAGATCCACCTGCATCTGCTTCCTGAGTGCTGGGATTACAGGCATGCGCCACCACCGCCTGGCAAGAGATATTTTTATAAAGTCTATAGTGCCTGATGATTTACAATCTATATAGCATCTTTTAAAAAGTATTTTAATTCTAGCCTTGAATTCTTGTGATTATATCTCCTTTAGAATCATCCACAGTAACCAAGAGTATGTCACTGGAACAACAAATATATTTAAAGCCACAAAATGAGGTTTCCCTCCTTCACAAACATCATTAAACTGTTTATTTCTGTTTTAGGGAACACCTGGAAATGCTGATTGACCAACTGAAAATCAAGTTACAGGACAGCCAAAATAGTTTACAAATAAGTGTCTCGGAGTTCCAGACGCTGCAGTCTGAGCACGACACTCTGCTGGAGAGGCACAACCGGATGCTGCAGGAGACCGTGACCAAAGAGGCAGAGCTTCGGGAAAAGTAAGGCTGCCAGCAGCAACCGATGCTCGTGGTACCAGGCAAGCAGCCTGGGTCACTGTGCTCCTCCCTGGGATTTCAGTAAGGAGTCAGAGCCTGCAGAGGCTTGTAACTTTGCCTTACCTACCACCAAGCTTCCCCTTTGGACTGGTTTTATCTTTAGTGTTATTGAGAATAGCTAACATGTATCTACTCATCTGATAGTTCACCTCCTTACAGCCTTTCTTTTATCTCCATAAGAAAGCATTAAAGTACCTATTCACTAATTACGCCAACCAGTTAATGTCTGTATAACTTACAGATCCCAACTAATATGAACACCCAAGTCACAACTGGGATAAGTTAATAAGCTTCTGACAGGACAGGTATTCCGGTTCCATGTGGGGAGCTTCTAAGCAGCTGGCTTCCTAGTAAATTCAGAACTGTTATTGATAACACCTGCACGCTATAAGCCTTACCATGGCACTAAAATGCACTTTGTGTGTGTGTGTGTGTGTGTGTGATGCTAGAGATTGAACACAGGCAAGTGCTATGCCACTGAGCTGTCTGCCCGGCCCTCAGAAAATGGTTGTGACTGCTAATGGTTCCCCCTTTACATTCCTGGTAACTTATAAACAAATTGCTTGCAAAACACTATGTACAGTATCTTATTAGTGACTATGAACTTGGTAATTAAGATAACCTTTTCTAAAGCCAGGCATGGTGGCATACACTGGTAATCTCACCATTCAAGTTTGAGACCTGGGCTACATAACAAGTTTAAGTCTGGCCTGAACTACATAGTAAGACCCTGTCTTTTAATTTTTAAAAAATTTTTTGGGGGTTGGGGATTTAGCTCAGTGGTAGAGCACTTGCCTAGCAAGCACAAGGCCCTGGGTTCAATCCTCAGCTCCAAATAATAATAATAATAATAATAATAATAATAATAATAATAATAATAATTTTTTTTATTTAATTTTTTTTTTAAATCAGTGAAGTTTGTTGGGGTTTTTTTGTTTTGTTTATGTACTACCTTTTCCTCTTTAGATACTAAATCTGATTCAACTTAGTGTGGTATATATATTTATAACAGATAGAAAAAAAATCTTAATGCATTATACTGTCAGTCGTTTAGAATGTTCAGTTTGCCTTGGAATTGGGTTTGAGACAGCAGGCATGAGAATCAGGAGAGGGCAGCTCTTTTTTAATTACTTCTAATTTTTATGAGCAAATACGTCTGGAAATTTTGTTTATTTTCTGGTTGAAGTTTGCAAAAACCAAACATAAAATAACAAGGGTGCAGATAAACTGTTAAAAGTAGTTGCTCAGGCTCCTGAAGGGGCCCAATAGGTAGACACTTGTTATGTAAGCCTGGTGACATGAATGCAGTCCCTGGAACCCAGGTAAAAGTAGAGAGAGACAGCTGACTACAGAATTGTCCTCTGACTGCCATATGTGTGCCCATGATACACCCATCATTCACTCACACACAGCAGTAATAACAAGAATAAACTTAAATCAGTAACAGTAGTTGCTCCCAAACTATAGGTCTGCTTGCTGGTGTCAGCCTGACGCTGTAAAACTCTGTGGAGAGCTGCTAATAGTAGCTAATTCCCAGGACCACTGCCATAGAGTCAGCAGCTGAAAACTAGGTGTTTATGTTTTACAAGACATCCAGCAATTCTGATGCCTAAGTGTTTCATGCTAATTCACTCAAAAATTGATATTTTCTTTAGGACTTTCTTTATGAAAAGTGTTTTTTCACATGTTCAAGGTAACATAGAATAGAAAGATTAATCTTATATGAGCTGCCCACATAAAATAACATGGAGTAGAAAAACTGTGTGAGAGTGTGTGTGTGTGTGTGTGTGTGTGTGTGTAAGTGTATGACGGAGTTTTCTGTATCCCAGGCTAGTCTCATCTACTCTTTTTGTAGATGAAGGTGACTTTTAACTTTTGATCCTCCTCTTCCAGCTCCCATGTTCTAAGAACACAGGCTGTACTAATTTATCCAGTTTATATGGTTCTGGAAACTGAACCCAGGGCTTCCTGCATGCTAAGTAAGCACTCTACCAATTGAGGCCTGAAAATATGATCAGCTTATACTTTACAAATAAATGCTCTATTTTTCAGCGAACCACAAAGCAAGCCTCCTACTTCTGTTGAGGCACATGGCATTCTCTCTGTGGAGCACAGAAAACGATGAGTAATGTAGACTCTAATGCAGCCAGTGTCCCCCAGAGATGGAGGAGAAGTTGCTCTGCACATTCTCTAGATGCTCTAGGGCTTCCTTTGGAGAATCCAGCTGACAGAGGCTAGATCAGCATGTGCAGTTCAAGGCTCTCCTGAACTAAACTTTCGCCTTTAGGTTATGCTCAGTTCAGTCGGAGAACACCATGATGAAGTCTGAACACTCCCAGACAGTGTGTCAGCTAACATCCCAGAATGAAGCACTCCGGAACAGCTTCCGAGACCAAGTTCGACATTTGCAGGACGAGCACAGAAAGACAGTGGAGACCCTGCAGCACCAGCTCTCCAAAGTGGAAGCTCAGCTCTTCCAGCTCAAGAGTGAGCCATCCACAAGAAGTACATGTATGCTTGTGGGAGGATTGACTTTCTGTGTTCTGGCGTATTTGTGTCAATTAAGAACGTTATTCACGGGGGTTGGGGATTTAGCTCAGGGGGAGAGTGCTTGCTTAGCAAGCACAGGGCCCTGGGTTCAATCCTCAGCTCCAAAAAAAAAAAAAGAACGTTGTTCACAGCCGGGCAGCAGTGGTGCATGCCTTTAATCCCAGCTCTCAGGAGGCAGAAGCAGGCGGATCTCTGTGAGTTCAAGGACAGGCTGATCTACAGAATGAGTTCCAGGACAGGCTCCAAAGCTACAGAGAAGCCCTGTCTCAAAAAAACAAAAAGAAAGGACATAGTTCACAAATTCACAAGAAAGTAAACCACTGGGCTGGAGAGATGAATCAATGGTTTAAGAGCACTGGCTGATTTTCCAGAGGACATAGGTTTGATCCCCAGCAACTCACATGGTGGTTCACATCTGTCTGTAGCTCCAGTCCCAGGGAATCCAATGCTCTCTTCCGGCCTCTGAAGTCACAGACATGCATGCAAAACACCCAGAGATACAAAATAATTTAAAAATTAAATAATAATTAATTTAAATAATGTAAAACTTAGCCAGGCAATGGTGCATGCCTTTATTCCCAGCCCTCGGGAGACAGAGGCAGATAGATGTCTAGAGAGTTCCAGGACAGCCAAGGCTACACAAAGAAACCTTGTCTTGGAAAAAAAAAAAAAAATCCAGCACTTGGGAGGCAGAGCCAGGTGGAATCTTGTGAGTTTGAGGCCAGACTGGTCTACAGAGTGATCCAGGACAGGTACCAAAACTACACAGAGAAACCCTGTCTCTGGTAGAAAGTCAGAAACCCAGGGACATGCTCTAGGAAGGCAGCCAGAGGCTACAGAGCTTTAAAAGAACTGGGGAGACAGTTCATAGTATTGAAAAGAAATGAACCTTGAAACTTAAAGAATTGCTGGATTAAGCTGCGAGACCTTGCATAGAGTTAGGAGTCAGTCAAGTAATGCATTTGGAAGTGTCATGGGAGCTTCACAGTTCCGTGTGAGTGTTCATTATAAACGAGAAAGAAATCCTTTCTTCCTTTTTTGAGACAAAATCATACTATGTAGCCCTGGCTGGCCTGGGACTCACTGTGTAAACTGAATGTTAGGATTAAAGGCCCAAGAATTCCATGAACTGTAACCAGTTGGTTCCCTACACTGAACTCTGGGCTCTGAACACTGGATGTGAGTAGGCAACACTAATCACCAACCAAGGTGACAGTGTCAGGGCAGTAATGGAGACTGCCAACACACAGCAGTAGAAAGTATGTTGTGTGAGGTGTAGCAGGGTCCTGTGCTGTTGTTCTCCTTGGAGGATGGGGTCAAGTAGGCACAGAGTCAAACCATACTGACTCTGGGAAAATGTCAAAACAACAAGCTCAGTTTATTCAGGAAGAGGCAATTATATACCTACCCCCTCACCCTGGGGGAAGGTCTGATGAATATGCATCTGCTGGTGTGACATGGCTGCCTCTCATTGGTCCAGGTCATCTCCAGATCATGTCTCAGCTGCTGTTGCTAAGGCCCAGGTTGGCTCTCAGAAAGTATCTTTTTACTGGTTTGGGCCGGCTGGCCCTTAAGCCTGCTAGGGATGAGTCATCCCACATTAGGTAAGGTAAGTGTTGTCCAGCTGTCCATCACAGGCAGAAAGTAGTGATGGATGGTTTGTGTCGGATGGCTAGCACAGCTCAATGTAAAGTGACTTAATTTCAGACACCATTTATTTACTTGCTGTTTGTTTAATTTCCTTACTATTTGACACGAACAAGGACGTCTTTAATTTTATTGGCTCTCTTTGTTAGGGGCAAATCCATTGGTCTTTAACAATTTCACTTACTCTTTTAAAATATTTAATAGGCCCTGCTTCTTCCCACCACCCTCTGAAAAACCCTCGAGAAAGAAGAAACACAGACCTGCCCCTTCTGGACATGCACACTGTGGCCCGAGAGGAGGGAGAAGGCATGGAGACGACCGACAGCGAGTCTGTGTCTTCGGCTGGCACACACATTCCGTCTTTAGAGCAGCTGCTCAGTTCTCCTGACACCAAGCTTGGTCGGTTGCTTCGTGTGACGGGTTTACCTTCACCGTCTTGTTTGATAAATACTACTCTAATTTTCATATGTTTTTGAGCTGTTCAGTAAAAGAGCAGCTTATAGTACGAAACAGATCTCTTTAAAAACTAGAAACTTTAACACAAGCAGAGGGCTAAGCCAGAAGTGGATGGTGGGAAGTCTTGTATTGTTATTAGGAAGTAAATGAACTGTTGCATCAGTCTCCAGGAAATTGACAGTTTCAGTTTATTCCTTACAGTGAAGTGTTACTAAATTTTCTGTACTAGGTATAGTATAGTTTTGGTATGCTTTTTGTTCTTACCTGTAATGAATATTACTGTTCATAACTCAAGGGGGTTCTCATCTTTCTAAAGCTCTGGGACCACATTTATACCCAACATTGTATTAGTCACCATTCAGATACTGTAACAAAATCCTTGAAAGTTATCTTAAGAAGAAAGATTTTTGTCTTAGCTTACAGCCCAGGGTCACTTGGCCCTAGCATTTCAACACTGGCAAGACACAACATCATGGTGGAGTACCGCAGGGCAGCCAAGAAGTGGACTGTAATGAGCCAGGCTTCCAGCATCCCCTTCAAAGGCATACCTCCTGTGACCCAACTTGGGTCCACTCGGTGCCATTTCCAGTACTACCTCACACTGGAAACCCAGTGCTCCCTAGCAATTATGAGGCCCTTGTGGTGATAGTGTGTCCCCCAATATATTGTGCACACTAATAAACTTATCTGGGGTCAGAGAACAGATAGACATAGAGGCCAGAAAATGGTGGCACACACACCATTAATCCTAGTCTTCTGGAGGCAGAGATCCAACTGGATCTCTGTGAGTTTAAAGCCACACTGGAAACTGAGCCAGGCATGGTGGCACACACCTTTAATCCCAGGAAGTGATGGCAGGAAGCAAAAAGGCATATAAAGCATGAAAACCAGGAACTAGAGGTCTTTTTAAGATTTTAGAATTTAGCAGCAGTTCAGTTGAGATCCACTTGGATGAGGACTCAGAGGCTTCCATTTTGAGGAAACAGGATCAGCTGAGAAGTTGGTGAAGTGAAGTGAGGTGAGGTGAAGGTAGTTCTGTTTCTCTGATCTTTCAGCGTTCACCCCAATGTCTGGCTCTGTGTTTTTTATTTAATAAGACATTTTAAGATTCATGCTACAGGCCCTGGATTATACTCCCCAGCACCACAAAAAAAAAAAGTAAAAAGCATAAACTGTGAGGGACTTAAAGAGCCAAACTATTTATACTACAACAGAAATTCAGTCTTTTAGTTTTTTGAGACAGGGTTTCTCTGTGTAGCTTTGCACCTTTTCCTGGATCTCACTTTGTAGACCAGGCTAGCCTCGAACTCACAGAGATCCACCTGCCTCTGCCTCTGCCTCCCGAGTGCTGGGATTAAAGGCGTGCACCACCACCGCCCGGCAGAAATCCAGTCTTATTTGTGCTACATTCAACTAGAAACTTGAGCTGAGGTATATCATACAGATAAATAACAAAGAATGGACTTACGTGTTACAAAGTAAGACACTTAATTTTTTATTTAATCTGTAATCTCTGATTGTGAAAATTAATTTTTAGAACAGCATCTTGCAGAGCCCTCTTTATGGCATGCCGAATTTACCAAAGAAGAATTGGCTGAGAAGCTCAGTTCCACCGCAAAGAGTGCAGATCACTTAAACGGCCTGCTTCGGGAGACAGAGGCCACCAACGCCATCCTTATGGAACAAATTAAGGTGCGAGCGGAGCCTGGCTACCCAGGCCTGCTCTGTGGCAGTTGCTTTTCTAACCCTTCGTGTATATTGTCCCATTTTACAAGTTCACATTCCAGATGCATCCATAGCACCTGGATTCTTTATATTAGGTTCCTCATGATAGCATCTATTGCTTTTATATTTGTTAAACAAATATTTTTCATTTCTACTTTTTCGAAGAAAGCATAAGTAGAGCAATTGGGCAGACACTGACAGGTCTTTGTTCCTCATGTACTTAAGTAAGACATGTCCTTGACTCCTAAGGATAAATAGTGGAGCACCAATAATTCATGGCGTTTCCTTTCTTCTTCCCTCCATCCCGTTTTCCTCCCCCACTCCCTCGTTCCCTTTCTCCCCTTTTCTCTCCCTCTCTGCTCTTCCCTCTCTGTGTGTCTCTCTTCCTCTCCCTCTTCTATTTCTTTTTTTTAAGTATTTATTTTTATTTTATGTGCATTGGTGTTTTGCCTGCACGTATGTCTATTTGAAGGTGTCAGATCTTGGAGTTACAGACGGTTGTGAGCAGCCACGTGGGTGCCAAGAATTGAACCTGGGTCCTCTTGAAGAGCAGTTAGTGCTCTTAACTGCTGAGCCATCTCTCCAGCCCCATCCTCTTTCTGTTTCTTGAGACAAACCCTGGGCTGGCCTGAATATCTAACCATTCTGCCTCTACCTCCTGAATGCTGGGATTTCAAGCATGTAGGACTACTATAGTCAGCTAAGACTGCTCAAGTGAGTTATTCCTTCCCCCTAAGAATAATGTCCAAGTCCTGTACTTTACATTAATTATAGTATTTAATCTTCAAAATGGCTAGAGAACCTTTGGGAAGATGAAACTGAGCCAGACATGGAGGCACACACCATTAATCCCAGCACTTGGGAGTCGGAGCAGGCAGAACTCTTATTTTAAGGCCAGCCTGGTCTGCAGAACAAATTCCAGAGTTGAGGTCAGCTGCAGCTACATGGTGAGACCTAGTCTGGTGCTCCTCGGTGTTCCTGAACTGAGCTTGTCTTGGTAAAGTACTGTTTGCTCTGGACATCCTGATAGCCTGGCTCTGCAAGCAGGGCAGGGGAAGGGGTCATCAGAGGCTGCAGATGGTTACCTCCCAGCTGCTTCCTGACTCCTCCTGCTCACATTCAGCTCCTGTCCCGAGTAGAAGGAGGAGGTGGACTTGTGTGGTACCAGCTTATGGTTCTAGTTGCTCACTTAGTGCTTCCCATCACCTCCAGTCCTCCGCACATCTGCAGTGCCCGTGCTGCTGAGGCAGGAGTCTCTGTGTACATTGGATGCATCTGCTCTTGGTGGTGTTTGGGGAGCTGTCGTACCAGAGCACTTCATTTGGTCTCCTGTTTCCTCTCTCCCTCTCAGCTCCACTTTTCCCTCGACGGGGTAGGGAGAAGAGGAGAATGTGCATGTTCAGTTTACTGTATTCCCACAGCCACTGATGACTAATTTCTCTAACACCAGCTTCTCAAAAGTGAAGTAAGGAGACTGGAAAGAAATCAAGAACGAGAGAAGTCTGTAGCTAACCTGGAGTATTTGAAGAATGTCTTGCTGCGGTTCATCTTCCTGAAACCCGGTAGTGAAAGAGAGAGGCTTCTTCCTGTTATAGACACAATGCTGCAGCTCAGCCCTGAAGAGAAGGGAAAGCTTGCTACAGTTGCTCAAGGTATGTGACAGGAGGCCCTCACTGCCATGTGATCATTTGTGCTAACCACTGGTCTTGCTGAAGAATTGGTGTGTGCGTGCAACCTTTTTCTAGTTCAATTTTGTTCGCTTTTTTTTGTTCTGTCACATAGGTAACTAGAGTGGAAAAGCCAGTTTTTAACACTGGGGCAGTTGCAGTACATCAGTGAGTCCAGTACTCAACAAAATGCAGTCTACGGCTTAGTTTGACCTTTCTCTGAAAATTACATCTGTATCCTGGTGCTTTGTTGGATGTTCTGTTCTTAGTGTGTGTGTGGCCTGTTTTCCTCTTTACTCACCTCCCCTTACTCTACTCCCACTTCCAGACAGTAGAGGGGCCAACGGTCATGTGACCCAACACTTGGTCTGTGGCTAGCAGTCCACTTTTCGGGTGCATGCAGAGTTAATACTGTCCCATAGTAGAGTGTAATGTTCTCCTCAGTTAGGTTAACAGTGTTTCCATAGACTCCTTTGAAATGCTGTGATTGACAGACCTGGCTTCAGACTGCAAATTAAGATTCATGGTTTTATTTTGGATTAGTCTAGAATGTTTTCGTTCTCAAGCGTATAGAGGAAATATAGTAATGTCCCTGTAGCTGTGATTTTCAGCTCATGGCCAGTTTTTCTGGCCAAAGTAGAACTAGAGATTTGTAAAGTCCCTGCACGATGCCATCCCCTGGCCCTGCTCTACCCGCAGCTCCCGTTCCTGCTGCTGTGTCGGCGCTCCGTCTCTCCTTCGTTTAGTTGCCCTTCCCTTCAGGCTTTGTTTTGTTGGGGTTTTTCAGGTTTAGTTGAAGAGTTGTAAGGGTCTAGTTGTTTGCATTTGTTTGTTTTTATCCCCTTCTAACTGTATTAAGTCATGTTTTTAATCTAATATACCGTATATGAATTGAAGAAACTGATCCTTTGCTCCATAGCAGTCCAGCAGTTTGAACTTGGTGTTTATAGGAGTATTGCACTTAGTCAAATACTGCACGTACACAGGAAGTCAGTTTTCTGATTACATCTAGGTGGATCTGGGCAAAAGGAGCACCTCACAGGTATACTGCATACTTACTGTGTATAGCATTGCAATACTAAGCCCAGAATCTATAGATACCAATGTGTGACTGATATTCTCATCTTAATAGTCTTTAACATGTTCCTCTGTCCCTTATGCATCCTAAATAAACTAATAAATTTAGAATGGCTCTTGAGGAGATTGGAGAGATGGCTCAGTGGTTAAAAGCACTGGCTGATCTAGAGGTCCTGAGTTTAATTCCCAGCAACTACATGGTGGCTCACAACCATCTATAGTAGAATCTGATGCCCTCTGCTGGTATAAAATCAATAGAGCACTCATATACATAAAATAAATAAATAATAATTCTTAAAAAAAAAAAAAAAGAATGGCCCTTGGAATTCAGTTACTTGGTAAACTTAGTAAGATTTACCTTCTGGCTCTTCCCAAGATTTTTCATTTTTAGCAAGCTGGCCCTTGTGGTATGGGGCTGTGCTTCAGGAGATCTGGATCTAGGACTGATGAGATTCAGGGTTAATGTTTAGAAGGGTTACTTACTTCATAAGTATTGGTAGTTCCCTTACATCTGTTTTCATGAAGCATGTCTTCCTAATGAAGAAAATTCTCAGTACTTACAAAACTCTTATTTCTGCTACTGTAGTGCAAATGGACATAGCCAGTTAACAGTAACCAAATGAAGCCAGGCATGGTACCTATATAAGTATATATACCTATAACCCCACCATTCAAAAGACTGAGGCAGGGCAATACCAAATATTCAAGTTTACCCTGGGCTACAGAGTGAATACCAGAGAACAAGGGCTATGTAGCAAGACCCTATCTCAAATAAACAACAAAAAAAACTCAATATAAAAAATGCCATTGGGGCTAGAGAGATGGCTCAGGGGTTAAGAGCACTGGCTGCTTTTCCAGAGGTCCTGAGTTCAATTCCCAGCAACTGCATGGTGGTTCACGATCATCTACCATGAAATCTGGTGCCCTCTTCTGGCCTGCAGGTGTAGTTGGAGTTTTTCTGCCTGGCCCAGTCAGGACAAATCTCTCTTACCCACCAGTCCCACAGTCGCTCAGACCCAAACAAGAAAGCACATGGAAACTTACATTGTTTACAAACTGTATGGCTGTGGCAGGCTTCTTGTTATCTACTTTTTCTATCTTAAATTAACCCATTTCTGTTAGTCTAGACTTTGCCACATGGCTTTGTGGCTTACCAGTGTCTTTACATGTTGCTTCTCATGGCGGCGGCTGGCGGTGTCTCTTCCCAGCCTTCTACTTCCCAGAATCCTCTTCTCTCTTGTCCCGCCTATACTTCCTGCCTGGCCACTGGCCAATCAGAACTTTATTTACACAGAGCGATATCCACAGCATGCAGGCATACATGCAAGCAGAACACTATATACATAATAAATAAATAAGTCTTCAAAAAAAAAAAAAAGAATATACCATTTATTGGGGTGGAGAAATGGCTCAGCAGTTAAAAGAACTGGCTACTCTTCCAGAGGACCTGGGTTCAATTCCCAGCACCTACATAGATGCTCACAATAGTTCCAGGGTACCCATATAGACCCTGGAACACCCTCATATAGATATACTTGCAGGCAAAACACCAATGCACATAAATAAAAGAAAAAAACAGATTTAAAAAAGACTATACCATTTATTTGTTTGTTTGTTTGTTTATTATGTGTATCTGGTATGTGCTTGTGCATGTTTGCCATGACACACACATGGAGGTCAGAGGACAGCTTATGTCCTTCCACCTTGTCAGTTCCTGGTATACAACTCAGACTGTAGGCTTGGCAGCAAGCACCTTTATCTACTGAGCCATGTTGATAGCATATCATATATATTTTTAATAAATAATTATCCTTAATTGCTTTTATGTACTGTTAATTTTATCCTCTCAAACTAAACCTGCTTTTTCATTATAAAATTTTTGAGTTTTGTTTTTCAAGACAGGGTTTCTCTGTGTAGCCCTGGCTGTCCTGGAACTTGCTCTATAGACCAGGCTGGCCTTGAACTCAGAGACCTGCCTGCCAAGTGCTAGGATTAATGGCATGCACTACCATGCTTCATTATAAAATTTATCAACATTTCAGGAATGAAACGTGTTTCCTTCTATTCAAATGTAGTTTTTAATAAAACAATAATGCATTCTCAATTATTTATCCAGTATGCTTAATGTAAAATGTTACAAACACTCAGTATCTCCCAGTTTTAAGTTTTGAATCCCTTAATTTGTAGAGGTCCCTACAAGCTTCACTGCTGGCAGAAACATGAACCACAAGAGGCAAGAAGAAAACTTAGTTCGGTGAGACTTAGTTAGCCAGGCTGATTCACACTTCTGGAGTCTGACACCAGGCAGTTTATTTCAGACATATTTAAGCACAGTACAATTCTAAAAAAGAGTTTCCTGGTAACCATTATCTCACTCCCATGTGTACAATAAAGTTTAAGGTGTGACCACATCAAACTATGAAGGGGCTGGAGAGATGGCTCAGAGGTTAAGAGCACTAACTGCTCCTCCAGAGGTCCTGAGTTCAATTCCCAGCAACCACATGGTGGCTCACAACCATCTGTAATGAGACCTGGTTCCCTCTTCTGGCCTGCAGTCATACATATTAAATAAATAAATCTTTAAAAAAAAAATCTATGAAAAATACATGTGACCTCCACCATGAAGATGGGTTCTATAGCTTAAGAGCCTAGGATCTAGTGTGGTCTCTGGCCAAGATATTGTAGAGGTCCTCAGGCTATAAGGTACATGTGATAACTCCCCTAAAGATGGGTTCTTTTGACTGAAAAACAAAGCTCAAGATAAAGTCACCAGGTTATTAACAAGAGCCACTCTCCACCTTCTAGGTGGAAAGCTGCTGGTCTACACAGGCACCTTTATGCAAGCCTGTGTGCTTAACATCCCTGGCTTATCGAGTGCATAGCTATGAGCTTGAGCCCTCTACAGTGACTAACAAATTTAAAAGACACTAACCTCAGAGGTTTTAGAGTTTTTAATAATTTCATAGGAATATACATGGGAGATCTTAGAACCTAGAACTCTAAGACATGTGTCCTAAGTACCGTGAATGAACAGGAAAACACTTCTTAAACTTAAATTTTGTGTTTTAATTTCGTTTTTTAATTATTGTATTAGTTCTTTTGTATACTTATTCTGTCAGTGGCAATAATAAAATACCATGATCAAAAGCAACTTAAGGAAAAAAACAAGGTCTTTGTTGGCTTACAGTTCCAGAGGGGAATAGTCAGTCATAGCAGGGAAGACATGGCAGAAGGAACTGGAGGCCAGCCTAACCTTGGGAAGCAGAGGGACAGAGCAGGAAGTGGGCCAAGCTATAAAACCTCAAAGACAACAGCATGCTTCCTCCAGCAAGACCTTCTAAAGGTTCCATACCCCCAAACAGAGCCACCAGCTGGAGACCAAGGGTTCAAACACAGGAGCCTGTGGGTGACATTTCATATTCAAACCATAGTTAATGTGTGAGCTTGCATAAAGGTGCTTGAGCATGCATGTGCAGGTATATGAAGGCCACATGATGCACGCATGTAAAGGGCGAAGGACAACTTTGTGGGGTTAGTTCTCTCCCTCTGTGCTATGTCCCAGGAATTGAACTCAGGTTATCAGGCTTGTAGGGCAAGCTCTTTTACCTACCCACTGAGCCATCTCCCCAACCCTTAATGTAAAGTCTTAAAGTTTAATTTATTTTAAAGGATTTCCTAAGTCTCTTAAGATTGTTTGCTGCTGCCAGGTGGTGGTGGTACACATCTTTAATCCCAGCACTTGGGAGGCAGAGGCAGGTGGGTCTCTGTGAGTTCAAGGCCAACCTGGTCTACAAAGCAAGTTCCAGGACTTACACAGAGGAACCCTGTTTGAACCACCACCACCCCCAAAAAAAGATTGTTTGCTTCTTCTCTCACTGACATAGGAGATGAGAACCCACAAAATTAAAAAACGTGATGAGTTAATCACAGATGCAAATATAGTGGACAGAATGAGTGAACCAGAACATGAAAAGGAATCGTGTAGACCTCGAAAAGTTGGGGGAGGAAAACACTGGACAGATGTTTAGTTGAAGTCGTGTCCTATGTGGACTGGACTTTCCCTCCATTTTGGCTCAGAGTTCTAAGACCAGGGCCTGGAGATGGAGCTCAGTAGAGTGTTTGCTTAGCATGCAGAAGGCCCTGGGTTCTGTCCCCATCACCTAAGATAGGTGGTACATACCTTTAATCCCAGCACTTGAGAGTTGGTAGAGGAGGTTCAAGAATTCAAGGTCATCCTCAGCTGGCCAGTCTTAGATACATGAGACCTTGTGTTTCAGAGGGTTTTGTTGTTGTTTATTGTAAAGTGAACTTTCTTGTGAGAAAAAAATGCTTTCAGATAAGTTGGGAAAGTTTCTCAGATCTCTAGAGAAAGATACCTAATGATCATATAGAAAAGTGTTTTACACCAGATAGTGGCACACACCTTTAATCCCAGCACTTGGGAGGCAGAGTCAGGTGGATATCTCTGAGTTTGAGGACAGCCTGGTCTACAGAGCGAGTCCCAGAACAGCCAGGGCTGTTACACAAACAAACCCTGTCTTTAAAAGAAACTTTAGAAAAAAGAAAAAAAAAATGCTTTGCACTGGCCCCTTGGGCTCGTGACTAGTCTTCTAGATTTGAAAGGGATATTGATTTGATTTGAAAGAAGCAACTTATCTCTGGAGAAGAGAATTGAAGAGGAGATTGTGGTTGGTCACTGGATTAGACTGAAATTGTGTACGCATTTTGGCGTACACACTTTTAATAAATGGCATCACTTAACAGCAATAAAGTTCTAGAGTCTGGAAAGATGGCTCAGTGGTTAAGTGTACTGACTGTTCTTTCAGAGGACCTGGGTTCAGTTCCCAGCAACCACAGGGCAGCTCACAACCAGTTGTAACTATACCAGGGAACCTAGTGCCCTCTTGTGACCTCCACATACTGGTGTGGCACAGGCATATATGCAAATGAAATTCTCATATTCAAAATAATGATGATAAATTTTAAAAATTCTAAAAGAAACAGAAGAAAAAATATAGGACAGAGATAGTAAATAAAGAGATTTTTCTAAGACTGATTAAAGGTTCAAGCTCCAATGATTTCAAATAGGATAAAAAAGAAGTCTGCAGGCCGGGCAGTGGTAGTGCACGCCTTTGATCCTAGCACTGCGGAGGCAGAGGCAGGTGAATCTCTGTGAGTTTGAGGCCAGCCTGGTCTACAGAGTGAGTTCCTGGACAGGCTCCAAAAGCTACACCAAAAAAAAAGGAGGAGGAGGAGGTGAAATCGTCTGCCTCTATTCACATAAGTTTAAAAAATAATGCAAAATTCTGGGTTGGGGATTTAGCTCAGTGGCCCTGGGTTGGATCCTCAGCTAAAAAAAGCAAAATTCAACAATGGTGTTGTTCAGGTATCTGTCATCACACTGGTCTCCATCCAGTACCATGCTCAGAAACTCAAAATAATAATAAAATGTTTTATAGTTCCAATAAGCAATGAAATAGACATTAGTTCCTTATGTTGTGCAATGATTTCACACTGGTAAGATTTGGTGATTTCTTTCTTTAATCTTCCACAGGTGAGGAAGAAAGTGTTTCCCGTTCCTCTGGTTGGGCGTCCTATCTGCATAGTTGGTCCGGACTTCGATAGACTGATGGAAAGAAAATTCTTTAAACAGAATTCATTTGGGAAAAAAAATGGTTATCATTATTTGGTCAGGAAGTGTGCATATCTGTTCACATCCTCCGATGATTGTATATATGTATAGCAGATATATTTAGCGTCTCCACATGTAGGACAACAGCTTGAAGTAATGGTACCAGTTGTCCACAGTCCTCTGACTCTGCACCGTGGTCTCAGTCCCTGAGATCTCCCGTGCACAGAGAAAACAGTTCATTCCTGCACTCAAACCCCATTTCATTTCTAAGTAGTACTGTGAATTTTGAAATTGAACTGAATTTTGGTACCATACCAACTGGGGAATTTAAGCTTTTAAAATAATGTTTGAAGATTAAGGAAATACTTTCTTGGTAAGGTTGACATGTTTATTAAGGGATTATGAAGTAAATATGCTATGGTTAATTATGAGGCTAAGTTAAATTGTAATTCAGTCAATTGCTTTAAAATACACCACCACCCACTTGTTATTTTAAAACTTACCCTGTACTGGTGATGTGACTCTGACATTGACCAGATGGCCCCACCCCAGTTGATGTGTTTCCCTGCTGTCTCCAGGCTCTTAATGTGCTGCCACTCCTCATAAGCCATGAGTCTGTTCTGAGAATCCCCTGCATCTCAGAACAGTGACTGTCTTACTCAGCATTAAATCTCTACGTGTACCTGGTGCTGCCAGTATTGTTCAGCTAGGCTTGTTCCCTAAGCATGACCCCCAGAGGGCTCGGGCTCACTGTTGGTGAATAAGCCTAGCTGGGAGAGTGTTACTTGCCTTTATGTCTCTGGAAATAATCTATTGACTAGATTAAAATTTTGCTCTTAAATCAAATTTGGGGATTATATTTTAATATGTAATTTGTTAATAAATAACCTCATAGTGCTCTCTAGAGTTATTAAGCTTACAGTTTATTCTCTAATTTTCAGTCTCAGCTAGAAACCAGACTGTACTTAAGTCACTATAGATATTGGTTCCCAACCCGGTTTAACTGAAGTTTGCTGCTGACTATTGAGTTTGTTCTCTTAAAGCTATCTATCTATCTTCGTGTTCGCTCCTCCTCGGTTAGAACAGACCTAACTAGTGAATGTATTGGTTAAACGCATCTATCTCAGAGCTGACTTTAGAAGTTGAGTTTTTTTAACTTCATAAACTGTGAATATGAGTATGCCGAGTGGCATCCGATGTAATTTTAGTAATATTTAAATAAATTCCACTTTTTCTTTGGGCCTACTCTGCCTTTTGAGGTCTGTACAAACTTGTTTTGAAATCTAGTCTGTTCATATGAATATAATAAAAATGCCTTTTGCATGGTAAAAATTACTTTGATTATAAAAGACATATATGCTTTTTGTGACCAGCAATAGGCAACTATAATGATTGATATTTCTATTAAATGCATTTAACTGTATGTTATGTTGTTATGACTATTCTTTTTCTGTTAAACACTGTCTTTGGGGTTTTCAATTAGGTTGTGAGGTGGAGTTGCAGACTCTTACTACTGTCCTTCCATAGCAGGGACCTATTGGTGCTTAAGAAAATGTGTTACAGACTGAGCGATGCAGGAGGCCATGGGAGAAAAAATTCCCTTCAGCTCAGGAATTTGAGGCCAGCCTACTGAGACCACCTCCCCTACCCCACCCCCAGCCTCATCAGAGAACACAGCCAGCCAGACACAGTGGTGCATGCCTTTATTCCTAGGATGCTGAAGTAGACAGATCTGTATAATTTGAGGCCAGACTGGTCTGTGTCCTGAGTTCCAGTCCAGCCAGGGGCTATGTAGTGAGACACTGTTGAGAGAGAAAAATAGACACAGACACCAGCTAGACCTGGAAGCAACACTTGCGCCTTTGTTTGGGCAATATAGCCATGGAGTTGAGCAAAGACAGGTAGCTGGCAAAGGGTGCAGCCCCAAGGTGACCTCAGAGGAAGGGTTTTGCTCAGTTCCTTCAAATTCCCTTGGGCTGGGATATAGGGAGAGGCAGAGTAGAGAGAAACACAAGTCCTCTGAAAAACAAGGACCAGCTAAACCTTGGCAGGGAGTGGGCATGGCCCTTAGGCCTAGCAGTTAATGGATATGGAGGCTTCAACCAGGTTAGTTCAATGCTCGCTTGCATTGTACCCCTAACAACCTGTTTTTGAAACTTTCTACGTACCCAGAGCTGGGGCTGAAATCCCATTTACTATTAAGTGCAGTGCTGTGACTGATTCTGTACAGTAAAGGACAAGCAGGCCTTTATGGGACTCCTTAGTTACTGGTGGAATTACATTCGCTATGGGCTTGATGCCTGCACTCACTGAATAGACTTTTTTTTTTTTTTTAATTTTATTTTATTTTATGAGACACTGTTTCTCTGTGTAACTGCCCTGGAACTTGCTTTGTAGACCTGGCCTTGAACTCAGATCCACCTGCCTCTGCCTCCTGAGTGCTGGGATTAAAGGTGTGCACCACTACCACCCAGCTGTGATGACTATGATGATTTTATTTTATTTTTTGTTACTGAATAGGCTTCCACACACAGCCCCCCACCCCACCCTCACCCCCAAACAGGATTTCTCTGTGTAGTTTTGGTGCCTGTCCTGGATCTTACTCTGTAGACCAGGCTAGCCTCAAACTCATAGAGATCCACCTGGCTCTGCTTCCCAAGTACTGGGATTAAAGGTATGTGCCACCGCTCCCCCTCCACCCCCCAGTCCAGAATAGGCTTTTTAAAAAGGTAAGTCTGTTTGTGGCTCCTAGTTAAGAGTACCTCTGCTCTGGTGTTAATCCAGCTGATCCAGAATAAGACCACTACCACGATTAAAAGCCAAATTTGGAACAAACTTTAATTAAATACTGGCCAGGTGGATGGGCTCTGGCCAGATCCATCTCTGGTTTCCCATTTTTTCCCAGAAAAATGACCTCGAGTCACAGTTAGCAGCCTCAGGCTTCCTCCAATCAGGGACAAGTGTACATCCTAATGTACTTCCTGCCTGTGAACCCTCCACCCACATGTGATCTGACGCAAATAGGTCAAACAAACTTGTTCAGGGCAGTGAAAACGTGGCTTGTTATATCTCCCATAAACAATAACCTCCAGCATTTCAGGAACTATCTGTCCTTGGACAGGGAGCTTGCAGACAGGAGGCATTTTTTTTGTTTCATGGCTCTCCAAGGCATAGTAATTAAAACTTAAAATGTAACTTTGTCTCTCACACTGGTTCAGCTCCCAGCACCCACACTAGGGCTCACAACTGGAAATAGCTCCAATTCCAAAGGCTTTCATGTCCTTTTGGTCTCCTCAGACACCCATGTGATTTTCCTCTTTACATGCAGGCAAACACTTACACACACAAAATAAAAAGATCTACTTCAAAAGAAAAAAAGAAGGAACTGGAGAGAGAGATGACTTAGCACTTTTCCTTTTTTTTTCAAATAATTTATTTTTATTTCGCTTGCATTGGTGTTTTGCCTACATGTATGTCTGTGTGAGGGTGTCAGATCTTGGAATTACAGACAGTTGTGAGCTGTCATGTGGATGTCGGGATTTGAACCCAGGTCCTCTGGAAGACCAGTCAGTGCTCTTAACCACTGAGCTATCCAGCCCAACTTAACACTTTTTTAAGTACATTTATTTATGTATAGGAGCCCACAGCATGAGGTAGAGGCCTCAAGACAACTTGTAGGAAGAGAGTCTCTCCTTCTCCCAGGTCAGCAGGCTTAGCAGTTATTAACGTGGCCATTGTTGTAGTGGCTTTTGTTTAGGTCTGTGTTAGTGTTTTTTAATATGGACCAATTAATAAATTTGTGTATAATCCTTGTGCAGGGCCATCCCAATCTTCACTATATTGTTCCAATTTTAGTATATGTGTTACTGAATATCACGATTCATTTTGTTTTGTTTTTTAACGATAGTAATTTTAACTGGGGGAAAAATGGAATCCCCAAGTAGTTTTACTTTGCATTTCCTAGTGGATAAGGATGTTGAGTAGTCTGTAAAATCTTGGCCATAAATAGTTTTATTTTATTTTTTTTTTTTTCACAACTTTATTTTATTTTCTGGAGCTGAGGACTGAACCCAGGGCCTTGTGCTTGCTAGGTAAGTGTTCTACCACTGAGCTAAATCCCCAACCCCGCCCATAAATATTTTTAAGCCACATTAAGTGACAGTTGAGATCTATCTTCCTGTGATTGCTTTCCACACAGACAAAAGTGATGCAAAATGTCTCTTGTCCAGAAGATTGATTGTCAATGCCGCTGCTTGTGTTCACTGAATCTTTTTTGGCACCTAGAAGAAGACACATGCTTGTTGGTTTTTTGTTTTGCTTTATAAATTATATTCTTCTTAGTAATGCTATACTCACTACTTCTTGTCCTTTTTGTTGCTTTTGTTTTTTGGTTTTTTGCCTGTCAGGGCTAGAATCCAGGATCTAGTGCGTGCTAAGCAAGCACTGTACCACTGAACTGCACCCCAGCTCCTTGCTGGTTCTCTGCATGATAACATGCTAGATACAGATGATGCTCTCCTTTTTTGCTCTTTTTCTTAGCCAAGTAGTTATGACAAGGTCACATTCCCTTCAGAAGCCTCTTTGTCCCCACTTGGTGTTTTACCAGCTCTCCCAAGGAAGTGAATCTATTAACAAACCCTAGCTATCCTGATTTCAAAATATTACATTATTCAGCAATGCTTTTTTGTTTTGGGGGTTTTGGGGGGATTTTGTTTGTTTGTTTTTGTTGTGTTTTTGTTTTTGGTTTTTTGGTTTTTTGTTTTCCAAGACAGGGTTTCTCTGTGTAACAGTCTTGACTATCCTGAAACTCACTTTGTAGAACAGGCTGGCCTCAAACTCACTGACATCCGTCTGCTTCTGCCCCACAAATGCTGGATTAAAGGCATGCACCACCACCACCTGGCTCAGCAGTGCCTTTTTAAAAAAAATATATTTATTAAAATTTTTTTCATTTTACATACCATCCCCAGTTCACCCTCCCTCCCCTCTACCCCCATCCACTCCTCAGAGTGGGTAAGGACTTTTTTTTTTAATTGGAGTGCACCCAAGAGTTGGCCAGTGACTGCCTCCTAAGTTGGGTTAAAGGGAGCAGCCTCAAATCCATTTCTTGGACCCCCCCCCCTTTTTTTTAAGCTGGGGATCAAACCCAGGGCCTTGAGCTTGCTAGGCAAGCGCTCTACCACTGAGCTAAATCCCCAACCTATCTTGGGCCCCTTTTAATAAAAGGAGTAAAATCACTAACAGTTTTGAAGAAAAGACACAATGTGGCAATAAGGAAATACAGGAAAAAAAAAAATCTCAAAAAAATGTCACCATGTTATTAGGGAGGTGTCAGAGAGCGTAAGAGTATTCTCAAAAACAAGTCAAGGCCATGGGTTGGAGAGGTTTCAGGAGACAGAGCAGCTCAGCCCTTACAGTAAATGGAAACTTTTTTTTTTTTTTTTTTTTGGTTTTTTGAGACAGGCTTTCTCTGTGTAACTTTGGAGCCTGTCCTGGAACTCGATTTGGAGACCAGGCTGGCCTCGAACTCACAGAGATCCGCCTGCCTCTGCCTCCCGAGTGCTGGGATTAAAGGCGTGCGCTACCACCGCCCAGCAGAAACTTATTTTTAACAATACAGCATAACATCTCCTGCCTTCAAAATGGAGCCAGGCAGGTTCCTTACTGCCATTGTCTGTCCACCTTCCTCTGTCGGGAGAGGTGACTGAAGTCAGTGAAACACTGGGGCTCAGGAAACCTGGGGTTCATCAACAAATCCTGTTACCAAGATGGTTGGCTGATCACGATGACACTGAGTGACCCTTCAGAGCCGGATGAATTACAGTGAAGAAGCCTATGAGAAATACGGGAAATCCATTGAGGGGTGACCCTGGCACCCATCCACCCTCCCAATAAAACTGTGAAGTAACCTGCCCCCAGCATGCTTGCCTTGAGTTAGTGGATGATAGAAGACTTGAAATAACATTTAGCAATACAGAAGGAAAAGAAACTTCTCCAATTTCCTAATAGGTGCAGATAAACACAATGTACATCTTTTTTAAAAATAAAATCCTAGACTGGGTATTTAGACTAAAGGCTAAACTGTGGTGTTCAGGATTCATGAGATCACCTACGGTAAAAAATGCTAATGCTGGGTCATGGAATGACTTACAGGCTGCCGTCCGACTAATCCAACAATGGCTAGCTGTGAATTCTTGGTAAGCCCCATCTAGTGGTTGCTCAGTCTGGGTGTCACACACGAGGCTGGATGTCTCAGCTGGTCTTCTACATATGCTGGAATCCCAGAGAAGCAGGCTCCAATGCCAGTGAAGGAGAAGGATGTGGTGACAGGAAGAGGGCAAGCAGAGTGAAGAACAAACCCTTCTTCTGTGGTTTTTATATAGGCCTCCAGCAGAAGGAATGGCCCAGATTAAAGGTGTGTGTGCCTTCCAGCCTCAAGGTCTGGATCGTAAGTGTGCCCTCCATTTCTGGATTGTAGTTCATTCCAGATATAGTTGACAACCAAGAAGAGCCATCACCAGCCGGGCGGTGGTGGCCCAAGCTTTTAATCCCAGCACTCAGGAGGCAGAACCAGGCGAATCTCTGTGAGTTCGAGGCCAGCCTGGTCTACAGAGCGAGATTCAGGACAGGCACCAAAACTACACGGAGAAACGGTCTCAAAAAAAACAAAAATAAATGAATAGCCATCACCAGAGTGCTTATGAAGCAGGGTGTAGTAACAGATCACCCTCTAATCCCAGCACTTGGCAAGTGGGTCAAGACCAGCCTGTTCTATATAGCAAGTTATAGGCCAGCCATTGGTGAAATCCTACCTTAAAAAAAATAGTGGCTATAGGAAACCCATATTTCAGGATAATAATGAAAGTCTCACATAATATTGCCACTCTCTGTCTTAGTTACTGTTCTGCGGCTGTGAAGAGACACCACGACCAAGGAAACTCATATAAAAGTATTTAACTGGGGTCTAGAGTACTTCAGGGGGTAGCCTTTTATAATGGTGAGGAGCATAGTGCCGGAGCAGTGACTGAAAAATTTAAATCATGATCAACAGGAAGCAGGCAGAAAGAACGCGACTGGGCCTGCCCCGGGTGTTTGGAAGCTCAAAGCCCACCTTCAGTTACATCTCTTCTCCCACAAGACCATACCTACTCCAACAAGGTCCCACCCCATATTCATCCCCAAGTCCATCATCTGAGTTCACTGCTGGGCTACTTCTTCAGCTCCACAAAGAAATATTGTAAATGATGTATTCAAAATGAATACTTAAAAAAATGAAGTCGGACTGGGTTTTGTAGACTTCCCTGATCTCATATGTGATAATGTGGGAGTGAGTAATGGGATTCTTTGTGCAAAACTCAGTGAAGTAGAATTTTAGGAATGCTAAACTGTTCTTTCCCCAGAAACATCTTGCACAACTATTCTCCTAGTCCAAGTTTTTTCTTAAGGACATGATAAGAACAGGGTTATGGGTGTAGCTCAGTGGTACAGTCCTTCCATACATGAAGCTCTGGTTCCTTTCTCAGGCTTGTAAAGGCCATTTGGTGTTCAGAGAATGTGATAGCTAATATTGGTTGTCAATTTCATTTCATTTGGAATCATCTAAAATACAACCCACTAGGCATTCCTATAAAGGACTTTAAAAAAAAAAAAAAAATCAGGGGGTTGGGGATTTAGCTCAGTGGTAGAGTGCTTGCCTAGCAAGCACAAGGCTGTGGGTTCGATCCTCAGCTCCACAAAAAAAAAAAAAAAAAAAAAAAAAAAAAAAAAAAAAAAAAAGAAAAGAAAAAGAAAAGAAAAAAAAATCAGATTATTTGAAGCCTAAAATGTGTGCAGAACCCTTCTGGTGGCACCCAGATACAAGGATGTGGGAGGAAACTTTGCTTTTTGCCTGTTTGCCCTCACTCTTAATGACAAGCTCATCCGTCCTGTGGCTGATTTCTAACTTCTTTGGGCTTCCAATGTAGGCTGAAAACAAGCAGCTTTCCAGGAATGCTCCAGGCCTTCAGTACCAGTTTTTGACTGCTGAAACATCTTACCTTGTAGACTGAGCAACTACTGGATTCTTGGCTTCTTCGGTGTGAGTTTCAACACAGGACATTCAGAGTCCATGATTTCACTCTGAATTAATGCACAATCCTGCCCAGTACATAGTATTTCTTTCTATTATAACAAAATCAGATGAAAATATAATAAAACTCAGTTAGTGCTGAATATACAGAAGTTATCTAATTAGTTTATTATTTGGAAGCAGGAAATAGTTTCCCCTGCCCTCTTACTACATACTTACTTATCTAGTAAAGGTGGAAAGAGATAGAAAACAAGAAAACAACATTTTTAAGTATTTATTTTGAATACATCCTTTACAATAATTCTTTGTGGGGCTGGAGAAATAGCTCAGTAGGGAAGCATGCTTGGTGCTCTTGCAGAGAACCCCAGTTTAACTCCCAGCACCCACGTGGCAGCTCAGAACCATCTGTAACCCCAGTTCCAGGGAATTCAGCATCCTCCTCTAGTCTCTGAGGGTACATAGGTGCAAGCACTCATACACATAATTTTTTTTTAATTTGCATGTACTTTGTGTGCATATACACATATTGGAGGATTTACTGAGGCCACTCCACACAGTTAAAAGGGAGGTTTATTTTGGGGTAACTTATAACAAGTAAAGGGATAGGTTACAGGATCCAGGAGAGGTGAAGAGCAGTCCAGTGGTGTTCTCTGGAGAACTCTGCTCGGTCTACATCCAGCATCCAGGATCACCAGGAACTAAGAGAGCCAGCATATCTGGATCTCAAAGTCTTAAGGGCTCCCGTCTCAGCCCCGCCTCAGGGGCAGGTCATAGGTAGGCGTGACAGTTACTGGAAGCCTCATTGGGGGTAGTACTTCCAGGTCGAAGCTGGAACAGCTACCCACTACATACACACATATATGAAAGATTTCCAAATATTCAATTTTGTTTCTAAAGGTTGATTGTTGACAGTCAGAACAAAGATAAAAGAAACAGTCATGGAGACATCCTCTTTTATCCTGAGAAGCTGTCAAGTTGAAGAGTAAGAAATGCAATCCCATGTTCTAGAACAACCATATTTTTCCAAGTTTTCTTTGTGGCAGACATTGGTCAACCACAGAAGTGGAATCTCACTTGGAGAGCACATGCCACGGATGGCATAACTGTGATGGAACTAAAAACCACCGGTCAAGAGGCAGTCAGTTTTCACCCAACTATCCCAAAATGATGGCAAGATTTCTCTGTTCTTTTGGAAGCAAAATTTTTAAATTCTATTTCATTACATTTATTTATATTTTTGTGTGTATGTGTTTGGAAGTCAAAGGAAAATTGAGAGATGGTTCTCTCGTTCCACCTCAAGGGTCCCAGGGACTGAACTCCTGTTGAGCCATGTTGCAGGCCAGGACCACAAAGTTAAACTTCTTCTTTTTTTTTTTTTTTTTTTTTTTTTTTAAACCCCAAAAACTCAGTACATTTATTATATGCAATTGAGGATGCACAGTGTACATACACTCCTAACTCTAGGCTTCCAGTTTTAGTACCAGAAGCAACCTTATCCTACTTACGGACAAAGGCAAAGTCTGGCCTCCAGGTCATAGAAACAGGAGTGAAAACAGTCCAAGCAGGTTCTTGTAGAAAAGGAGACTTTCTTGGGCTGCCTTTTGGCCCTGAGTATATCCAGCAGCTCGGGACAAAGTAGCTTAAATCTGTTTCTAAGTATTCTCAATTCTTCATAGCATTCCAGAGGGGCAGGATACAGCTCCTGGGTCAGCTTGCTCAGCTTGGCTGTGTGACGTAGAAGGTTCTTCAGGACAAGCAGAGAGATATTATTATGATAGAAATTGACCTTGGTAAGCTGGAAGCATTGGCTCAGGGAAGGCAAGATAGCATTGAAATGAGAGTCCCTCATCTCGCACTCCTCCAATTCCAGGGTTTGCAGGGTACTTGCGATTCTCCCGAGGAGAATCCCGAGAAGCTTAGGGCATGAATCAGATAGCACGACACCACTCAGGTTCAGATGTTTGAGCTCACGGATGTTCAGGCACTGGCTCAGGTAATCCAAGTCTGACTGGGAGAGCCGGCAGTCAGTGATTGACAGGGTCTTCAAGGGGGTCTTCAGGCACCTGAGCCACTCCTCAAGGCAGCCTGTTAAAAAGTAGATATTATATACATAGAGATTCTGGAGACGAGGGAGTTTGGAGATCTGAGAAAGCAACATGCTTATCCATCCCTGCTCTGCAGAAGCAGCAAATCTGAAGGGCTTCGGAATTCCCTCTAGCACAAGCGTGTGAAGATTTCTCATCTGCTCCAGGTAAGGAAAAAGCTGTGCCATGAATTCAAGTGACCATTGACTCAGCTGCAGCTCCAGGATACAGTCTAGATCTATATTTTTGAAGATCTGCAAGGCAGCGAAGACAGGTGAATCCCAGATCTTCAGCTTTCTACAGCACAGATGAATGGAATCCTTTCGCTGCTGGGCCCACTGTAACAAGTACGTTTCACATTTATTGAACCTGGCCTTTATGAGTTCAAGATCAGTTACTACCTTAAAACGTTTCCTCACCCCAGAATTGGGGCAGATCTCCTCCACTGGTTGCTTCTGCCTCTTGGCTTGTGGTGAGTAGTCGTTTTCCTGGGTTTCAGCCCTAATGCTCCAGAAGTCATGGTGCACATTCGTCAAATCAAGCACTCTGAGTTTCGACCTCCTTGCATGAACCTTCTCGGTAATCAGCACATCTAGTCCAGCAAGCAAAGCTTTCAAAATCTCCAGGTGGGGGTCCTTTATCAGGGTTCCTGCAGGAAGGCAGGGGAATGGCCAGGCAGACACCATGGCCCTCAGGATGTTTGTACGTCTGTCAGTGAAGGCCTCCTCAAACATCGCTGGGAGCAGCCCCATGGGCAGTTCCTCCAGAGTAGAAATGATCAAGGCCTCCTCCCTCAGCAGCCTCTGTCTTGCCAGCTGCATGAGTGTGGGTGGGGCCTGGTCTCCCATTCTGACCGGTTTTCAGGGATAATAAAGCCTACTCAGCCACGCTCTCAGTCTTCAAACCCAAAGTCAGACTTCTAACAAAAATACCCTCAATATTCCAAGCTCCCGGAGGCTGGAAGTGGCCAATCCAGATGAGACCTCCACCCCTGGAAGACTGATGTGCATGACACTCTGCTTGGCACAATCTCCTCAGGAGCGTCGCAGGGCGGGTAGAACCACGTAAAGACCCTTACGCCCTGAAGAAAGAATCAGGCGGCCCATCTGCCAAGTTGAGTCAGAGCCTCTAGCCCACGACACCGTGGCCTGTCCTTTAACCAGTCACACCTTACCACGGGTTCCAGGCGGGTTAGACGCAGTGGATCTCCAGGAGTGTCGGGGACATCCTCAGAACACCCAGAAGCCTCTTGTGCCTGCTTGCGGCCAGGGAGAAGCGCCTGCAGCCAAAGGAGAAGAAAGCAGGCTTAGGGCCTGGACCGGGAACGGGTGGGGGGAGGAGGAGCTATGACGACTCAGGGGCGGGGCCAAGACCCGCAGCCCAAGCTACAGGGTCCCTACCTCGCTCCTCCGGCTTCGCCGCGTTCCTTCCCCGGCTGCTCAGGCTACGCTCGGTCCCAGCATTCCGCCCGACCGGTGATGCTCTCAGCTCCGCCCCCGCCGCACTTCGCCCCGCCCCCAGCCCGGCTTCGGCTCGCCGTAGCCTTAGCCCCGCCCCCCTACGGCCTAGGCCCGCGCACTCCGGGGCGTGGTCAGCGTCGCCATTTGCCGGTCGCGACCGGCTGGCCCCGCCCCCTTCCTGCCCGGGGCCGGCCCTCCAGTCGGCAACTCGCCGGGACAGCGAGGGAAGAGGGTGCGGCCGCGGCGGCGGGGACTGAGGCACCGAGGGACCCGGCGTGGACCGCGGAGATGCTGGGCGTGGCGGCCGGAATGACCAACAGGTACGGGCGCACTCGCGCTCTGGGACCGCCGCTGCCCGAGCCTCCCTGGGCCTGGACCTGACGGGCGGGCAAGCTTTGCTGCCGCGCGGCCTGCGGCTGGCGAGAGGCCCGGACACGCGCCGCCCAAGCCCGAGGCGGGAGAGGCCTTCGTGGTCCCGCTGAGCTGTCCTGTGCAGCCTCGGGGTGGGAGGGCGGATCCTGTCCCAGAGCTTGGCTCCCGGTAGTTCACTTTCTCCCCATAAGGAAGGACGGAGCAGAGGGTCTCAGGACCACACAGACGAACATGTTTGTTGCATTAGAAATGAAAAGGGACGTGTTATATATTTATTCATTGAATAACCCGTGGTATATTAACATGCATAACGCGTTTTAATGAAAATAGTGTACCCTAAGCAGAAAAGTTAAGACGAACAGCCTGTTACATATTTTTACAACTCCTTTCCATGTCTGGCTTAATAAAAAAAAGGCAGCTAGCCGCGTTCTGGTTTTTTTTTTTGCATTGTCTGTTGCGATGTGTTTTGAATGGACTAAAGGAAATTTAGTCTTAAATGGATGGATGAACAGTTTGAAGAGACGTATTCTTACAGCTTTTCCAAATAAGTGTGGGTGTTCTTTGTGACTCCACCAGAAGTTCAGAAGATTGTTTCTTAAAGGCTAGTTTTGATGTGAAATCTGAGCTCACAGTTACATGAAATTCCTCAGACTGCCTTATATTTGAATGGAACTATTACTCATTGTAACGGGTTTGTTTTGGCTTACCGCATTAAGGAATTTTAATTTGTCCCAGATGCTAACATATATTATTAACATCTCAAGCACCAGTTTCATTAAATTCTTAACTATCAGGGAAGCTGTTAAACTCAAGATGTGGTAAGTTTCCAAGATTGCAGTTTTCAGCGGAAATCGTGACTTCTCATTATCAACAAAATATTGTCAGTTGTTGTCCCCCAAATTCAATTTCAATGAAATGTCTGCCAAATGTAAGTCTAAATCACCATGGTTGTCTTGTCTGTTATTCTTGCAGTAAAAATGGTATTTCAAGAAAAATGCTTCTAATCCAGCTCAATGCTTAACATAGCATGTGCTTTTCCTTGAGGTAGTCACATTACGTTGGTATGTAGCAGAAGCACTTTAGGCATCAAGAGTTAATAATTTGTACAGTCCTTGTACTCATCATGGACAGTTATTGTATTTGCCATGGACATTTTTTACCGAAAAAGATGTGTGGAATATTAATTGATGGGAATTGAAAACAATGCGAGCTGTAGAGCAGAATGGGTATGCAGAATAGAATGTAATGGTGTCTGTATAGGACCCTCAAGTGTGTCTCTGGTCTAGTGCCCTTCCCTGATCCCATCCCCTTCTCACCCCAAATCTCACTATAGAATCCCACTCTTAGGCAGGCCTTGAATTTGTCCATCATCCTCCTGCCTAGCTTCTGGAGGGCTGGGGTTACAACTTGGCCACTGTGTGTACCCCTCCCCCTGTTTTTTTGCATTAAGTACATCCATATTGATACACTGCCATCACCATGGAACGTCTACAAAACTGAAGTTCTTTTACACATTGGACAGTTCACCATTCCTCCCCTCCCCCCCCAGCTCCTGACAGCCACCTTTCTGCTTCTCTTTGAATTTAACCTTTGAGTACCTCGGATAAGTGGCATCATGCAGTCCTCATTGCATGCACTATAGTTGGTTTGCTGAGCAGTTAGTCTGGATGCCCGACCGTTTGTTGTACTCTTCACCGGAAAGACATTTGGGCGTTTGCATTTCTCAGACATTAAAACTAAAGATTCTGTGGATGCTCCCGTACAGGTTTCAGTATGAACATATGTTTTCCCTCTCTGTGAAATAAATGTCGGAGGGTGTGCACTTACTAGATTGTATAGTAATTGTATGTTTAGCTTTTTAAGAAACAGATTTTCCCCCCAGAGTGGCTGTACTGTTTCATCAAGGACACTTGAAGGGGAAATTGACATTCTTACCCTGTATGGAAAGAATTTGGCAAAATTATCACTGCCTTCAAAGGTTTTTTTTTTTTCCTTTTTGTTATTTTTAGTGATAGGGATGTGTGTGAGTTTGTGTGGGGGTGTGTGCATGTGAGTGCAAGAACCTACAGAAGCCAGAGGATCCCTCTAGGGCTGGAGTTAGAGGTGATTGTGAAATGCCTGATGTCGGTGCTAGGAATCAAACTTGTGTCTTCCAGAAAAGCAGTATGTGTTCTCAACCACTGAACCATCTAGCTCTCCAACTCCCAAACTATTTCTTCTTTTTTTTTTCTTTTTCCCGAGACAGGGTTTCTCCGTGTAGCTTTGCGCCTTTCTTGGAACTTGATTTGGAAACCAGGCTGGCCTCGAACTCACAGAGGTCCGCCTGCCTCTGCCTCTGCCTCCTGAGTGCTGGGATTAAAGGCATTGCACCACCACCGCCCGGCCCCAAAGTATTTCTTGAATGAGTGTTGTAGTATGGAATTTTTATTCTTGGGGAGTTTTATTAGTACTAAAGAATGAAGACTTGAAGAACCACCATGGGTCCTCAGGCTCCTGTAGGGCAGTGCCATTATGAAGAGGAAAACTGCTGTGACACCTAGTGTCTTTCTAGATTTGCAGTGTTTTATTCCTGCTAGGATGGCTTTGAGTTTCTCATCTTCCTCTTGAATGCTGGAATTGAAGGCATGTATCACCTGTGTACCACGGGTTTATGCAGTGCTAGGGCTCAAACCCGGGGCTTTATGTATGCAAGTCAAGCACTCTGCCATCTGAGCTAATCTTCCAGGGCTGAAGCACCTTAGTTCTTTAATTGTTCTGTGCTCTACAGTCTTAGAGAAAATGATCCATCAGGATTTTGCCATTACTTGTTTGATTATTTATTTATTATAGGATTGTGCTATATTGATTTTAGCATTCATACTCTTTCCCTTTGTATGAACCTCCTGGCTCATCTCCTTGTTAGTTTTTTATATTGCTAAGTGTGGGTACTGGTAGTGAGCTTTTTCTCCTTCCTTGGGAGGGCTCAAAGCCTATCCTTCAGGTGGAGAAGCTCAGTAACCTCAGAAATCCATCGTGGGAGAGGAGAGCAGAGCTTAATTCTGCAATTATATTTCAATAATGTCTATTTTGTTCAGATAATCATTTAAATATGCCTCAGTACAAACCATGTTCTTTGCGGGGGGGGGGGGGGCGCCCCCACCTTTTTCCCCCAGGGTGCTCTTGAGGAGCGAGGGATAGGAGATTTAGATAGAATTATAGAGAAGAGAGAGAGACAAACAGAAGCAGAATAGCCTTGGGAGGGCCTGGATCCTAATCCACCAGCCCCTTCTGTTTCTTCTAAAGGGCTTTTAAAGGAATGCCAAGGGGTGGAGCAAAAGACCTCCCCCAGCTCAGCCAAGTCCAGACCTTCCAAACACCAGTGGGATGGGGGTGGGGAGTGGGGGAGTTGGAGATGGAAAGTCATTCACACCCAGGCACATCCATGTGGAGAGTTAATTATAATAGAGAGATGAAGAGAAAGACAGGAAAGGGAGACAAGGAGAAAAGAGAAGGGAGGAAGCGGAGGTATGCACAGCTGGCGGGGGAATGGAGAGAGGGGGGGGGAACATGGAAGAGAGAGGGAAAGGGAGGAGTTTTTCCTTAAAATGAGGCTTTTACGTCAGGACACAGGGTGGCCCCAAGGGGCGGGTCAGAATATTGACACTTTTCATTCTACCTTTACTCGGAGCTGTCCTGTGCCCGCCCTCCTTCCTGTGCCCGCCCTCCTTCCTGTGCCCGCCCTCCTTGTCTCTACTATTCCATGTTTCTCTTTACTCTTCCTTTTACTTTGTTTCCACCAACTCAACACTAATCACTAGTCTTACTCTCCTGTTTTCCTCCACTCACATCTATGGTAACTAACAGATTATTGTATATAGTATTATTGTTTCTTTACTTCCTAAAATGATTGTGCTTTATTTTATCTTATTGGGGGGTTTTGTAAGGGCAGTGATTTTTTAAATGAATTGTTACTTTATTTTCATAGTGGAACTATCCTTTGATAATGATGGAGTTGGCTAACAATTTTCTGTCCTTGGAGAATATTGGGAATTGAGCCTATTTCTCCAATACCAGTGTAACAGAGGCAAACTATTATCTCAACCCTACTATACCTAGTCCTTCTTAAATATTGTGAATACCTCTATTGGGGGAAAAAGGTTGTCTTAAGGGGAAAAAAAAAAAGAAAAATTAACCAGCCTAACCCCATATATACAAATCTCACTTAAAACAACAACAACAAAAACCTCAAGAAACATAAAGTCCAAGGCAGTAGGACTCCTCCAAGAACTAACAATCTTATGTAATGCCTCCAAAGACAGTATGAAATTCCATACAAAGACATAATAAGTACAATGATAAGTATGTTCAAAGAAAAAGAAAACACTAATCAGGGTTGTGGTGGCATACACAAGGAGGGCATTTAATCCCAGCACTTGAGAGGCAGAGGCAGGTGGACCTCTAAGTTTAAGGCCAGCCTGGTCTACAGAGTGAGTTCCAAGACAGCCAGGGCTGTGCAGAGAAACCTGTCTCAAAAAGGAAGACACTAATAAACCCCTGTATTAATTCCAAGAAGACAGCTTTTTAACAAAAGGAAGCCAATACAGGAAATGAAACTGGATCTCAGTAAAGAGAAACAAGAAGGGGTGAGAGGGAATGGTAGAGAAAAGCCAGACAAAAGTACTGGAATAGTATTCACTAGGTTGAATATAAGCTTTGTGGAAGCTTCAAGAATAAAATGGATCAGAGGGTGACAGAATATACAGCCTTGATGATAAGGTAGAATTAGAATATTCAGGCATAGGCATAGAGGAAGGAGAATTTCATGCTTCAGATATAGGGAAACATTCGTAATAAAATCATAGGCAGTTCCACAGATTTCTCAACAGGAACTATGAAAGGGTTTGGAATATTATATTTCAAGGTCTGAAAGACAACAGCTGCCAATCGAGCCTTCTATATTGCACAAAACTGTCAGTATGGAAGGAGAAAGGAAAACTTCACAATAAAAGCATTCTAAAGGAATTAGTCTCTCTAGAAGATACTTGTAGGACTCTTTCAGATTGAAGAGAAAGATAGACACTAAAAAGAATAAACCATAATTAAACAAATAGGACAGCAAATATTGTCAACAAAATAACAAGAATTAATATTCATTTTTCAATAATAATTCTCAATATCAATGGTATCAATTACCCAATCCAAACACACAGACTACCATATTGAACTTTTAGCACAGTTATTTATTTGTTTGTTGGGGAAGCCTATCTTCTAAAATGATATAGACCATGTCATAACCCCTGGTTATTGCCTAGAATTTGAAGATAAGCCCATATTACTGAATACCATGTACTTTGAACATTGGACTCAGAGGACTTGAATTGGATCTGACTAGAAACCTCCTCCTTGAGGACTAGCTTTTATAGTAATGGAAGGTGCTGTCCCAGTTTACCAATTAATAAGGTTTCAGCCAAAATTGGGAAGAGAACAAATAAGGGTCCAGTAGACAAGTTCATCTTTGGGGTACTGGCTTGGCTTTTAGTTTTAAAAATGAGAACACTGCTGGTTGGTTAATCATTGTTTCAGTTCTGGTTCTACAAAGGTATGCTGAAGAAGATTAGGGAATCTGTGGTTCAAGATGATTACTTCAGCTCCAGGACATGTAGCCTCACCTATCACAATAGAATTGCTTGCCTATATTTGGAGAATAGTCTGTTCTGTGTGGCCCTGCTGGTCCTAGAATCCAAGGTAATATGAAGCTTTATAACACTTGGCTTACGTCTCTACCTCCAGCTTTAAAGGGGGATGAGATGAGGTAGTTAGTAGATGGACTGTTCTTGACTGATTATCATGGTTATGCAGCATCAAGTAGGAGTCTGACCCATAGTAAAGGAGATGGATACAAATGGAGGCAGAGATGACAAGCGTTTATCTGCTTTTTTATCTGGTGATCTCAGGCAAGAAGTCAATGTCTTTTAGCAAAAGCAACTTCTGAGTGCCCATTATATCTCCAGCACAGATTAACTTGCTGTCAGGCTCCAAGGGGCTTCCCTGGATAACTACTCTTTCTGAAAAATAGAAACAGAGTCACACTTGGAAGAATGGGCCCTGCACCTTGCCTGGGCAGCGCATCAGAGCTGACCCTGTTGGTGGAGGGTGGGGTGGGGGTGTTGAGCTGACCCTGAGGGCATGAGATCAGGTAAACTGGCCCCACCCCTTGATGCCCACTGCATTAGGTGAGCTAGCCAGAGCAGGACTAAAGAGTTTACCCTGGTAGTGAGGATGAAGGAAAGCTGGCGGGCTGACCAACCCAGCTACCACCTAGGCCCAGAACCAAACCAGGGCTGTGAGTTGACCCACCCCATTTATGAACTGCTGGAGCACATGAAGTGGCGGGTCCTGCAGACCCAAAGCTCCAGGATCTCCACAACACAGGGCAACAACAGGGTATCTAAGAGGAATCCCAGTGAGGACCCAGTATTGATGCTGTAGCAGAAGCCAGAGGCCTCGAACCTGACCAATGACTCAATGCAATGAGCACTTACAAGTAAAGATGTATGGACTGAAGGGTAAACTGTGTGACTCACTGTGTCACACTACAGCTTCCATGATGAGATTTTTTTTTCTCTTTAAAATTTTATTTTATCTTATTGGGGGGTTCTGTAAGGGCAGATATGAAGAGATGGGGAAATGAATGGGATCAGAATGTGTGGTGTGAAATCCACAAAGAATCAATAAAAAGTTATAAAAAAAAAAAAAGCAGAGTCTCATTAAAATGGAATGTATTCAGACCTTTGGCAGTTATATCTTCTATCTAGCTCAGTTTATTCTTAGCTAGTCTCAAAACCTTTGTGTACAGAGAACCTTTCTTAACCTCAGGCTTGGCTTGAATACCTATTGTTCTGATGCAGAGTTTTAGAAAAAAAAAATCAAATACTTATTTATTAGTTCAGTTTTTCACATTCAGAATTTTTTTTTTTTTTTTTTTTTTTTTTTTTTTTTTGGATCTGAGAATCAAACCCAGGGCCTTGTGCTTGCTAGGCAAGCGCTCTACCATTGAGCTAAATCCCCAACCCCCAGAAAATTCTTAAAAGGAATGATGCCTAGAATATCACAGTTGCAGGTCATTGCCTACATTAGAATGTTTGGTTCCTTTGGGGCTTAGAAGACTGTCAGCGGGCTGGAGAGATGGCTCCGAGGTTAAGAGCACAGACTGCTCTTCCAGAGGTCCTGAGTTCAATTCCCAGCACCCACATGGTGGCTCACCACCATCTGTAATAGGATCTGGTGCCCTCTTCTGTGTACATGATAAATAAATAAACCTTAAAAAGAAAAAGAAGACAACGACGAAGAAGAAGACGATTGTCAGCACAGTTCTTGTTTTGAAATAAAATATAGACTGGTCCAATGAAGAGAATGTCTTTCTTAGAATCTAGAGATGGACTCATGTATCCACTACATAAGCAGTATTGTTTGAGGAGTGTAGTTAGTAGTACATTGGTAAAGTCACAAAGGTAAGGCAGGATAGAAAGCTAGGGAAAATTTTGAAGATGTGGGAAAAAGAAAGAAATCTGATTGAAGCCTCTCACCAACTAACTGAGAATCAAGAATTCTAGTGTACTGGAAATAAAGCACATGCCTTTAATCCCAGTACTTAGGAGGCAGAAGCTGGAGGCCTGGTCTACTATGGTAAGTTAGTTCCAGGCCTCCAGAGCTACATAGTTTTTTCTCTCTCAAAGAAAAAACATTCTAGTATGGTTAACAATATTTGCTTTGTCGATTACAATGTAGAGGTACTATTCCCTTTAAAAAGTGTTTTGTTATTAATTTTATGTATGTGGGTGTTTCCCTGCTTGTACGTCTGTACCATGTGTATGCCTATTGTCCAGGGAGGCCAGAAGAGGGATCCTCTGGGACTAGAGTAACAAAAAAGTCGTGAGCCACCATTGTGGGTACTGGGAATTGAATTTGGGTCCTCTGAAAGAGCAGCCAGTGCTCTTTAACTGCTGAGCCACCCCTCCAGCCCAAGGTACAATTCCCTTTCAATAGAAATATTTCATGTTAAAATAGCAATAAAAACATATTTAAGGCCTAAGATTATATGACTTTCAAATATCGCCTTACTCTTCACACACACACACACACACACACACACACACACACAGAGTAAAAATAAATTAATAAAATTTGTTGACTTCCTGGTAACCATCGTGACCCAGGTTTTGCCTAATCAACTATAATCCTATGCACCTCAGGAAGCACCCTTTGATTTCACTTAGTTTCCTTAGCAAAGACTTGAGGTGTAAGGTCAGAATCCACAAAAAAATGGTGTACATGACTCCTGTGTAGATGCTTGAGATGCCCACACCACACTCTTGGGGGTGTCTTCCTTCTTGTCTTTAACATGCACGAGGCCTTAGCACCTCCCTCCTTCCATCCCTCCTCTCTCTCTCTCTCTCTCTCTCTCTCTCTCTCTCTCTCTCACACACACACACACACACACACACACACACACAGAACCATTAGTTAAAGAAGCTAGTGCTCATTAGGGTGTACCCATCTATCATCAAGAATTTTTTAAAAGTTACTATTAGCCTGGTGGTGGTGCACATCTTAGTCCCAGCACTCTGGAGGCAGAGGCATTTGGATCTTTGTGAATTTGAGGCCAGCCTGGTCTACAGAGTGAGTTTCAGGCCAGCCAGGACTACACAGAGAAACTCAAAGTAAACAAATGCAATTTGTGGGGCATGTTTCTTAAATGGCACCTTTGTTAGCCATAAGAGGACCAAAGGAATGATTTAATGTTTTCAGAAGGACCTAGAAAATAGAAAATGTATGCTGTGTGCTGACTACTTTTCTGTGAACTTGATACAATCTGGAGTCATCAGAGAGGAGGGAGCCTCAACTGAAAAATGTCTTCACAAGATTGGGCTGTAGGCAAGACTGTGCGGCATTTTCTTAATTAGTGATTGATGGAGGAGAGCCCAGCCCATTGTGGGTGGTGCTATCCCTGGACTGGTGGTCCTGGATTCTGTAAGAAATTAGGGGGAGCAAACCATGGGGAGCAAACCAGTAAGCAGCATCCTTGAATGGCCTCTGCATCAGCTCCTGCCTCCAGAATCCTGCCCTGTTTGAGTTCCTGTCATGTTTTTGTTTAGTGATGAACAGTGACATGGAAGCATAAGCCAAATAAACCCTTGTCCTGCCCAAGTTGCTTTAGTCATGGTGTTTGGCCATAGCAAGAGTAACTCTAACTAAAACACGCTCTATCTAATCACGCCCTGTGTTAGTCACTCAGCTGCAGTGCTGGAAGGCTGAAGTTTGGGCTGCAAGGCTGCTTCTCCTGGACATTTTAAGGCTGAGTACCTACCACACAGGGAAGCGCTGTTTGTTGTGTCTGTTGTCTACAGTTTTCCATAACATAACAAGTAAAAAGCTGTAGGTTAGGTATAGACAAAGGAAAGACCAGGCCTCTTAGCCTCTTCAGGTTGGCTCTCTTGAGTCAACCCCGCCTGTGTGTCATGCTTCTTACTTGGCTTAAGATTCCCATATCGGGGGCAGAGCAGTCTGACCTTATTTGGACATGTGCTCATCCTTGGTCTCTGAAGTCAGGGTTTTCCCCCTCCTATTTATTAAATTTTCTCCTCTTTATTTATTTTTTTAATCCAGTGTTAGAGATTGAACCCAGGGGTCCTGTGCCGAGTAGGGAAATAATCCACCTTTGGGCCATATGCCCAGCCCTCAGGGCTTCTATATTCACTATGACCTAAGGAAAAATGGGAAAATGGATTAGATTAGAAAAAATATTGAATGTCCACTGCAATGTCCATATTTTACCTAATTTGTGGCTGATCCTTAAATAAACTAAGGCCTGAACATGGTATTTTGTGGTAAAATGTGTGTTTAACATGCATGAGGCCTTAGATTCAATCCCAAACATACCGTACGAGGAGGGGGGGAGTCATTAAAGAAGCTAGTGCTCACTAGGATGTACTCCATCAATCATAAAGAATTTTTTAAGTTATTATTAGCCAGGTGGTGGTGCACACTTTTAATCCCGGCAATAAGGAAGCAGAAGCAGGTGGATATCTGTAAGTTCAAGGCCAGCCTGGTCTACAGAATGAGTTTCAGGCCAGCCAGGGCTACACAGAGAAACCCTGTCTCCAAAAATAAATAAATAAATAAATAAATAAATAGATGTTATTACTGTGTATGTGTGTATAATGTGCTTCTGTGTATTGCATGGTTTGTGGGATGTCAGGAAACTCTGGAGTTGGTTCTTTTTTTTTTTTTGCTGCACTTTTACTTGGGTTCCAGGGATCAAATGCAGGTTGCCAGACTTGGGCAGCAAGTGCTTTTACCCACTAAGCCATCTCACTGGCCCTTATGTAGGTTTTTAAGAGTATTAGAGAAAAAATGAGGAAGATAGGCATGGTGGTGCTTTTCTATAATCCTACCACTGAAGAAACTGAAACAGGAGGATCATGAGTTCAAGGCCAGCCTGGGCTCCTTAAAGAGTTTGAAGGTATCTTGGATTACATAAGGAGACATGTCTTGGAGGTGGGGCACAGACAGACAGACACAGTGGTAGGAACATGGAAGAAGAGAATTTGGTAGTCAAATAGACTATATTAGAACTTCAGGGGAGTGGTCCATGTGAGTATTTTACTCTAAAAGAAAGAGTGGTCAAGCTGTTCAAGTTTATATGATAAAAATTAGCGAGGTGAGGTGGTATATAACTGCACTACAGGCACTTGGGAGAATTCTGCAAGTTCCTTTACTGAGAGAACAAAGAAAAGAAAGAAGCAGACTGAGAGTGGGCACAGGATAACAGGTCCTCATCCAAGATGTTTCCAAGCCACCTCACTCTGGGAGGTGTCAGATTAGTGATCAGAGTCACTCCATTGTCATTTAACTATAAGTAACAAAAAATACTTCTTCTTGCTTATGAGGCATAGGGGTAGGTTAAGGTAGAATGAAGACTCTTCATATGAGACCTCAGTGTCATGGTCATATCTAATAAGTAAATTAAAGTGGGTCTGGACAGATCTCAGCATCAGAAGTCACTGCTAGAGAGTCCCATAAAGAATTAGAATTTAGGGGCTGGAGGGATAGCTCAGAGGTTAAGAGCACTGACTGCTCTTCCAGAGGTCCTGAGTTCAATTCCCAGCAACCACATGGTGGCTCACAACCATCTGTAATGAGATCTGGCACCCTCTTCTGTATACATAATAAATAAATAAATAAATAAATAAATCTTTAAAAAATTAGAATTTATGTGTATGAGGCCATCTTCATGAGAAAACATGCTGTACCTTCTGTGGGTCTCCTGCTAGAACAATTTCTAAGGACCATTTTCTTGTCAGCCCCATTCAGAGCAGGCATGTCTCTCCTCTCTCCTCTCTTCCCCTCCCCTCCCCTCCCTTCCCTTCCCCTCCCCTCCCCTCCCCTCCCCTTCCCTCCCCTAGCCTCGAACTCAGAGATCTATCTGCCTCTACCTTCCCGGTGTGAGTGCTATGATTAAAGGTGTACCCCACCACAACCCAGCTTGGTACTCTTAATTGCTGCTGTATGGTTGCTGCAAATGGCCAGTGGCCACTGCTGTGTAAAGTTACAGAGCCAGCTGAGGACTGTGGCTCACACTTGGCAGGATCTAAAGGGAGCCATGATAATTGGAGTCTTTGTTAGAAGCACCAGCTCCAGCTGGGCTACAGTTTCTCCGAGGCCAGGCTCAGGATCACAGATTCTTAAGTGGAGCCTTGTTCTCTTCAGTTAGAAATAATGACAGCAGACATTGAAGGAAGTTTTGGGGTATTCTTCCCGTTCGGGAAGAATTCTTTACTTTGTAGATGATCCTGATAAACTTTAAACTGCTAAGGAACATGAGATTCCAAGTGCAGGCTGGCTACTGTAGATCCAAGCCAGCTTTCCCAGAGTCTCTGCACATACCACAGCTACTGCTGTGGACTCTGATAGACTTGATAGTATGTGGAAGAGTCGCAGGCTAGTGGGTTCTCAATTCGAATGTATACAATTTGTTAGCATTATAGTAATATCTGGACTGTAGGTGGACCTAAAATTGCTCAGCCTCCAGCTAGAGAATCTTGAACACTTGAACATTTGGGTTTCTTTCATTAGATTTTTCTGTATAATGTTGTTTAATTTCCACAGCCTTTGTAGAAAAACTAAAGCTATTGCCACCCTCCTTTTCTCAGATGAACCAACTGAAACCAGAACATCCTTGTCTCCTCACAGACTGGCTGGTGGCTGGTAAAGTGAAAGAGAGACCTGGAGCCTGACATTTAGGGTACCATGTGCTTCTATGGCATTTCAGAAGTCTGTTTAGTAATGGGGAGCAAAATATTTTAACTGATTATTCTGGTGGGGCATAGTATCTCACGCCTTTAATCCCAGCTCTTGGAAAGCAGAGGCAGGCAGATCTCTGTGAGTTTATCGCCAGCCTGGTCTACACAGTGAGTTCCAGGACATCCAGAGCTGCATATTGAGACTTTGTTTCAAAAATAAAGTAAAATAAGATAAATAAAAACCTGGTTATTCTGAAACCAAGCAAACTGCCAGATGTTTTTACCAAGCTTTATTAAGCTACTGAGGTGCAGGGGAGTTCCGCAGCTCTTGGTTAGTAGTACTGGGGAACAGCTTTTCTCTATAAAGTGTGTCCTTTTGCTACTCATAGGGACTTTCTTGCCATTAGAGATGAAGCACAATTTTATTAGTTACTCTGTTTTCTGTAAAAAGCTCTGTAGCTGCTGTATACCTCAGACTAATTTGTTACTCATGTACTCCATGTCTGTCCAGGTATAGTTAAAGGATTATGCAGGCTTCTGAGATACAGAGCCTCACTGGTGGGCAGCCTGACCAGATACACAGTGTGATGGTCTTAGGAAGCTGCCAGCAGCCAATAAAATCTCAGAGATTTAATTTAAAATAAAACTGATGTCAAGGAACTCAACTTCCTTTATAAGTGTGTTTAAGAATAAATTAGTTATCTCTATCAATAAGCATAATGATACCTTTATGGTCTCTCAAAAATGTATAGTGAAGAAAATACAAGATCTTATAAATCTGTTTACATGTCTAATGAGCAGATAGCCTTAGTTATTTGATACTTGAAAATGTATATAAATAGAGAAATATGGACAAAACAAGTATGAAATTCTTGTTATGATATTTAGGAAATGTGTTAGATGGTAATCACAGATTGAAACGTGATACTGCTTCCTGAACTACAGCATCAACTTCAGCACATTAGAGCATCTGTGCATCTTTTAGTGCTCAGGTGTCCTGCTGCTCTCAGTGCTTCTCATCCTTTTCAGTGCTTAGCTGCGTTAGTTTAGTCTGTAGAATATACTGTACACTCATGATATTCACTAGTTACACTCATGATATTCATTACATTTGTGGTATTTATTCAATAATTATATTTATGATATTAATTACATTAACTATTTATTTATTACATTCATGATATTATATCCTGATACTACTGTCTATTGTGGGGTTTTTCCATCACACAAAACAGAGATTCTGTACTTAGTAAATCATTGATCTATATTCCTTTCTTCTCTATCTTGAGATAACATCTAATCTTTCTGTCTCTATGAATTGGTATACTTTATATATTTCATGTAATACAATTCTATAGTATTTGTCCCCTTTTTTTGAATGTAAAAACATTTTATGTACAACTGCAGGAGAAATAATACACAGATAGCCTGAACATAAAAACAGGTTATAATTTAAAAGTCCAGGTTTATTTTAAACAGTAAAATATTTCCTCTGTAGAAAATAGTATAAATGATAACATTTCCCAACAAGCCCTTTTAAGCCAAATGATAGTCGAATTATACTTATAAATATTGATTAGATTCTGGGATACAGAAGAAACCTATCTTCATCTGTTCAGAGAGCTATGTTTTACTTAAGTTGTGTAAGTGAGATTCCTATTTATCTTCCCCTTCACTGTTTGATTTACGGCAGACATTTTTCTATAGGCTAATCCATAATCTAAAAAGGTTTTAGCCTCCCTTTCTGAAAGTACAGCCAGCATATCCTTTCATCAGCTTGATACGGTACAAATTCTTATCCTAATAGTGAAAAGATATCTTTTTCATGGCACCCATGGAATCCTTTTAAGAACCTTTAAAGATAGGAAAATAGCATTGCAAAAACTCTAACACCCGCTCTCTCTTTTTCTTCTCTCCCCCCACCTCTTTTTTGTTTGTTTGTTTGTTTGTTTGTTTTTCAAGATAGGGTTTCTTTGTGTAGCCCTGACTACCCTGGAACTCACTCTGTAGATCAAGCTGGCCTCTAACTCAGAGATCTGTCTGCCTCTGCTCCCAGGTGCTGGGATTGAAGGTGTGCGCCACCACTGCCTGGCCTCAGAAAATCTCTTAAAATGAATGAAGGTAGTCTTTAATGCCACTCCTAAGATTAGGTAAGCAGCAGCTAAATATCCCGGCTAGAAAATTATTATCCGGCATGACTTACAGACTCTTAGATATCTGCTTTAATTCAGTTTATGAAGTCCTCTTTAGAAATCTATAAAGGTAGATACTCACAATAATCTTTCATGTCTATTAATAATTTGGAGAATGTGGAAATTGGGTCCTGAATGTTTTTGTCTTCAGCAACATTAAAACATACTTGAAAGTATTTCTACAGTGTGTTGTTCTAGAGCACTTTATAACACATAAAATAAAAAAATGTAAAAAAAAAAAAAAAAGGGTTTTGTGAACTATGTGTGTTTGTGTAGAGGACACAATTGAAACTTACATGTTCTTCAGATATTCTGTATTCTGTTTTATGAGTTAGTGTCTCTCCATAGACTAGAGCTTGCTATATAGCTTAGGCTGTCTGGTCAGTGAGCCTCAGGGCTCACTCTACCTCTACCTCCCACAAGTACGTGCCACCATGTTGGGCTTTTTTATGTGGGTTCTGGTTATCAAACTTAGGTTCTCATGTTTACACAGTGAGCATTTACTGACTGAGCCATCTCCCCATATCATAGTTACTGTTCTGTTGTGAAGAGACACCATGACTAGCTTATTTTAAAAAGTGTTTAGTTGGGGGCTTGCTTACAGTTTCAGAGGGTGAGTCCATTACCATCATGGGGAGAATGGCAGCAGACAGGCAGGCATGCTGCTGGAGCATTAGCTAAGAGCTTACGTATGCCAGGCAGTGGTGGCAGGTCCCTATAACCGCAGCACTCGGGAGGCAGAGGCAGGCAGATCTCTGAATTCGAGGCCAGCCTGGTCTACAAGGCAAGTTCCAGAATAGCTAGGGCTCTGTTATTCAGCAAACCCCTGTCTTGAAAAACTAGACCCTCCCCCCAAAAAAAATAACTTCCCAAAATGATGGCTTTTATTTTATATGGCAGCATTAGTTTTAAATTATATTAGGAACTTTCATAATTATGTAAAGAGCATAAAAGTTAACTTTATGTAACATTCTTTGTATTCAAAAATCCTTTTCTTCACCTTTTAAAGCATGTTGTTTGCCTTCCATCTTCAACTGACACTTGTATGAGATTAGACATATGTTGTTGTTGTTGTTGTTGTTGTTGTTGTTGTTGTTGGAGCTGAGGACCGAATCTAGGGCCTTGTGCTTGCTAGGCAAGCGCTCTGCCACTGAGCTAAATCGCCAGCCCCTATACATATTCTTGATTGCTATGGAATCTGGAGTATCCTTTCTTTTTAATTGAAAATGATTATTTTGGGGGTGGAGAGATGGCTCAGAGGTTAAGAGCACCGCTTGCTCTTCCAAAGGTCCTGAGTTCAGTTCCCAGCAACCACATGGTGGCTCACAACCATCTGTAATGAGATCTGGTGCTCTCTTCTGGCCTGCGGGGATATGTGCAGACAGAACGCTATATACATAATAAATAAATAAATCATTTAGAAAAAAAAAGAAAATGATTTTTGTACAATGTATTCTAATCACGGTTTGCCCCTCCCCCAACTCTTCCCAGATCCTCCCCACCTCTTCACTTGCCCAACTTTACACCTTCTGTCTGTCTCTAGAGAACTGTCAGACAGACCAAAATAAAATAAAATGTAGAAGAAACACACGCAGACATGGATAAACAAAAACCATAAAACAAAATCAGAAGCCATAATATATAAGCAAAAGATGGGGGGGGGCAGTCATGCTCAAACAAAGCAGTGAGACAGAAAGTCTACAGAAACACTGTTGAGTTCATTTTGTGATGGCCGTCTACTGCTGGGCATGGGTCCTACACTTAAGTGTGGTTAATACACTCTGTTTGGAGTCTCTTTCTTCAGTGTGCATTTGTGGGAAGTTTGTGGGTATCTGCCTATATATGGTAGTGTGTGCACTTTTATAATGTTCTCATTGACTTGATTAATACTTAAACATATAAGCAAACAGTTATAAAGTGGTTTGATGACTGACCATAAAAACCATCATGTGAGAGTGACTTATTCTACAAATATTTATTCCAGGGCCTTAGTCATTTCCCCACCACCATGGAATTCTGGTTAGAGTCCGTTTCATTCTTCATTTATTGACCCAAGGAAGAGTTGATGGTGAAGGACTCCTGGGTACCCTTCCTTGTGAAGTTGTTACGTCTATATCTTCGTGATCAGACACCTGATGGAAGTCCCATATGTGTCTGCTTAATAAGCAGTGAGGCTGTTATCCATTCCCACCTGGACTATTGGAAAAGCTCACTACTTAGTGTTCTGTTCCTCTTTGCTCTTCTGTCCCTTGGCCTGTTCTTTCTTTTTTCTTTGTTTGTTTGTGCTATTTTTTTCAAGACAGAGTTTATCTGTGTAGCCCTGGCTGTCCTGGAACTAGCTCTGTAGAACAGACTGGCCTCAAACTCACAGAGTTCTGGGATTAAAGGTGTGCACTACCATGTCCGGCCCCCTGGCCTATTCTTAACACAGCAGCTAAAGTATCTTGTTAAAACTCCTATGTCATAAACCATCATACTTGTTCCTCACCATCCTGTGAGTCTCTGTTTTCTCCTGAGAAATAGCCATAGTCTTTACAATGACCAGCCAGGCTTCACCAAAAATAGATTGACTTGTAGGATTTGCGTCATATAGACTGGTCAGTACAAAATTTTCAAGATAGATTGGCAATCTAGAAACCTAGGGAGGAGCCCATGTTGTAATTCATACCTACAGGCAGGCCTCCTGCAGATCCTCAGATTCTGTAACTTTAAAGTTGCATTTAACATCATGCTATATGCCTTTTCTCAGACAACCCTGTTTGCCCAGTACTTGGTTGAGCATAATTAGTTGTGGAAATAACATTCTTCACATTCAGAATTTTTGAAACAAGACTGTTAATGTTGGTACTTTAGGACTGAAGCCAAAATTGGAGTTGCCAAAAAGATAAGAAATGATCACACCATAAAAAAATAAAAATAAGGGTAGGGTGACGATGCAGCTTAAAGGAACTTATTATCCTCAATCCATCTTTGGGAGTGGGTAGGTGGGGTATGGGAGGAAAAGGACACAAGTCACTAAGTTAATCCTGGAAAACTGTTGTCTGAGAGTCAATTCAGTCTACAAATCCTTTTTTCTAGGGACCCCAGGTCCTTAAGAGAGTTTCAGAGTTTCAGGAAGTAGGAGCACTGGGCAAGATCTCTGAGTGGAAACCAGAGTTGCTCTATATCTGTTACCTCTAGAATACTTGACTCTTCTACTGTGAATCCTATTAAAAGTAGCCCAACTTCCTGGTTTCTACATCTGTGCCACCAACAAACAAGGTCCCAATTTCTTCATAAACCATTAACAGGTCTTACTCTTTTGTGTGTTGTTTGTTTGTTTGGGTAGTAGCCATAATCAGTAGTTTGGTTTGGGCAGGAAGTAGTCCCCAAAAGCCTTTTGTTGAAAGAGTGATTCCTAATACAGTGTGGAGCTTTGGGAATGTGATTGAGGGGTGGGGCTGACCTGGATTAATCTGCTTCTCTGTTGTTATAAAGCACTGAAAACCAGCTTGCAGGAGTTTATTTGGTCTACAGGTTATATGGTTCATTATCGTTGAGGGAATCTCAAGGCAGGAACCTGGAGGCAAGAAGTGAAGCAGAGTCCATGGAGGATCCTTCCTGGCTTGCTCTCAGTGGTTTGATGGGGGCTTACTGTCAGCCTTTGGCTTTCCTTCATCATTCAGTCGTACTAGATATGACTTCAGGATTTGTGTTTGTGGAAAAAATAATTAACAAGAGCTACTAGGTGTCAGGTTTTATTTATGCCTTCAAGGTAGGGATAGAATAGACATTTTAATATAATATTTTTGTTACTTCTTTGAGAATTTCATGCAGTGTATTTTGACTGTATTCATCCTTTAACTACTTCTCTCAGACTCACTACCATCTCTGTACCTTTTCCCCTTTTTCTTTATTAGTGTCATATAAATGACACTACATATGTGTATGCAATATGTATATATACATACATACAAATATGTATTGTAATTTGCTAAGAGCATTTACTGTTGCTCATGGATATATTTTTAGGACGGACTACTTGATACTATCAGATAAGCAATTAGGGGGCTCATCCCTAGGGAAGACTGATTCTCCCTCTCTCAGTTGTCATTGCCTGTAGTTCTTCATCTAGGGGCGGGGCTGGTGAGAGTTCTTTATCCATGTTGACATGTTAGTTGGTGTCATCACTCAGGTCTTGTTTAGGCTACTATATTGGCATTTCATGGGTATGCTTTCCCTTTCCAGAAGACAGACTTGGAGCAGATGTCCTCATCCTCTGGCTCTACAGTCGTTCTGCCCTCTCTTCCATAGTGTTCCTGGAGCCTTAACTGTAGGCATTGTGTTGTAGATGTGTCAGCGGGGGCTGGGCAACCCACTGTCAGTTCTCTGTAATTTGGCTGGTGATGGTTTTCTGTTAAAAAAAAAAAAAAAAAAAAAAAAAAAAGCTTCTTTGATGAGGGGTGAAAGCTAAACTTACTTGTGAGTATACATATTTAGAATGAAGCTAGAAAAATGGCAATAGTAGGTTCTCCTCTAGGTTACCTGGCCTTACTATGGCTTGACTTTCAATAAGTCAGTACCAGTTATGAGTCACAGGTTTTTGTTTTTTTACTTTGGATGGGGTGTCTTAGTATATTACACAAGCTGGACTTGAACCCCTGGACTCAAGTGAGCTTGCTGCCAATCATCGGACACTATAAAAGTGCACCACCACACAAATGCCTTTTATAGTTGAAGTTTCACTTCACAGTAGAGTGGTATAAAAGGCGAGGGACAGACCTAGTGTGTGGCTCAGTGGGAGAGAACTCACTTAACGTGTGAGAGCCTGGGCTCTGTCTAAGAAAGAAAGCAAAGAATAAAGGGAAGGAGGGTAAGAAATATACTTCTCCTGGGTGGGAAAGATGACTCAGTGGTTAAGAGCACTTGCTGCTCTTGCAGAGGACCTGGATTCAGTTCCTAGTACCCATATAGTAGCTTACAACTGTCTTAAAAAAACTCCAGCATCAGGGGATCCAGTGTCCTCTTCTAAACTGTGCGCCAGGCATGGGTGTGATATACAGTTATACATACAGGCAAAACGTTCATACACTAAAATAAATAAATATATATATATTATAAATATTCTTTAAAGAAATAATGTTGGGGTTGGGGATTTAGCTCAGTGGTAGAGCCCTCGCCTAGCAAGCTCAAGGCCCTGAGTTCGATCCTCAGCTCAAAAAAAAGAAAAAAAAAGAAATAATGTTACCATTCTCAGAGGTTAAACCATACTATTGAAGAACAAACTCCTAGATAGGTTTCATTCAGAACTCAAAGTACAGGGAGAACCTTGCTAAGAGAAGGAAAAGTACACTCTGTTAGTGGCATATGTGATTCTTCTAAACACAGACAGTCATGGCTATTACTGGTTCGTGTTTCCTGACACCTCTGTAAGATTCTTAGTTACGCCTGGCGGTGGTGGCGCATGCCTGTAATCCCAGCACTTGGGAGGCAGAGGAAGGTGGATCTCTGAGTTTGAGGCCAGCCTGGTCTACAGAGCTAGTCCAGGACAGGCTCCAAAGCTACAGAGAAACCTTGTCTCGAAAAACCAAAAAAAAAAGAAAAAAAGAAAAACTTAGTTACATATGCAAATTGTTTGAAAAGTGGCTTAAAATTCCCAAAACACATTGCAACCCCTGAGAAGTGTTTTGACACTACACAAGTTGCTTGTTGTGCTGGACTGTGGTGGGAGTTGCTTAGAGCCATTTACTAAGACTGGCACCGTGCTTCCCACCCTACATGTAGGAACAGCAGGGGCCTTTTCTTTCTATGCTTATGTGTATTCATTCATTGCCTACATATTTGCTAAAATGAAAAACGAAAGTTTTCAATTTACCAATGTTTGTCCTTTACACCTGTTCTTTTGGTAGAAACTGGGTAATGATAAAATAACAGTTCTACTTACTTAAAGATTAGTTTTTACTAAATGTGTTTGCTAAGTTGTATTCTTTGTGTGTTTACATTTCACTTCTGAGATCAAAACAAGGACCTCATACATGTAGACAAATAACATAAACATCTTATGTTTGAATTTTCATCTTTATGATTTCATTTTAGCATTTCCATAACATCAAGATTTAGAGAAAATGGTGATTCTTATCCCATTTTATGGATACTAATGGTGAATACCAAAATTTTGACTGAACCAACAATTTACAGCCAATAAGCGTTACCTAAGACTAATTTTACTGTCAGTGTTCTGGTATGACTGCACGATATGCAATTCATATGAACTGACTACTGGTCAGCGGTTGTGGTTCTTAGTTTTTCAGTTGTTATATGTGCTGAAAAGTTCTTTTCATTAGTGCATGTGATTTGCAATGTAAAAGAAGGACACAAAGCTTAAGGTGCAGATGTTAGTGATATTTTTTCATGAATTTTGACCACACAGAGAAATGATTTTGAGTAGGATTAGTATTCAAATATACCCAGTATCAGATGCCTTGAGCATCTCTTGATTCCAAATTTATTTATTTGTTTTATTATTTGTATGTATGTATGTGGTATTGGGGAGGGGGTTGTGTGTATATATAGACCTTGTCTTTAATACAAGATCTTTCATGGGACCTGGGTTTGCCCATTAGTCCAGACTGACTAGCCAGCAAGTGTGTGTTATATATGTGTGCTGGGATTATAAGCACAGACTTTCATGCCCATCTTTCTGTGTAGATGCAATGGATCAAACTCAGGTCCTTGTGCTTGTACAGCTACCATTTTGCCAGCTAGGTTACCTCCCCAGCTCCTTATGTATTTAAATTTGAGACAGCTTGGTCTGAAACTTGCTACTTATACCAGGATGGCTTTGAACTTGATCCTTGCTGCTTCTGGGTGCTGGGATTATGCAGATGGTTGTACATACCAGTATCTTTATTTTTAAACTCTTGTTACTTCTGTGAATACTAATTTGAATGAAAGTGGGTTTCTAACTTTGTTTGTTCCTTTGAGAAGTATTCACCAAGAACCTACTCTCTGCCAGGCAGGAGTGTAGGAGTAGCAGTTTATACTTGGGGCTAGATTAATGATAAATCAGGCTAATTCCTATGGGAGCATGTGTGTCCAGCCTGAGAGATCCTGGGAAACTATAGAGGAAGTAACATCTAGACTGAGTCCTGAGTGAGAGTAGAAATTATTTAGAGAGGGCATTTAGGGAGGAAGAGCTGAAGGCAGGGGGCCAAGAGGGATGGGAGAGCAGGATGTGGACATCATCAGCACAGCTGCTTCGGTGCTGCCCTGGGGCCTGGGAATCTGGGAGGGGGAGCCTGGGGAGTAGTGGAGTGGGACAGAGGACAGATTTACTGCTAATTAAGTTTCCTTGTTGCAGATAACAGGAATCTATTGCAAACATAAGCTAAAGAGGAATTTTTTGGAAAGTAATGGGTTGGCTCCTAGAATTAAATAAAGGGCTGAATACCAGGCCTTTGGAAAGAGCAAAAAACCAAGGCAACCTAGGTCTTCCTGAAGTTCTTGTGGAATTTTTCTGCAGGGCTATAGCCTTAGTTAACTTGCTCTAACTGCAGGGTCTTGTTCTTCACTTATATCCAGTGTTTGAGAAATAGTCTGATTAAATTAGGTTAGATTCATTGGCCAAACCTAGACTGTTCATGTAACCAGAGGATAGAATCAGACTCTATATCTTTTTTGTCTCTAAGTGGCTGTTATGTGATCAGGACAGCAAGATTTGTTATCTGAAACAGAATGCACGAGAAGAGGTGTGTCAAGCAGAGGATAGTGTGTCAAGGCTTAGGAAAGCATGAAGTAGGTGTTCAGTGATGGAGCGTCAAAGACCAGGAAGCCTGTTGCATTAATCCAATCAAGAGATGCTGTGCCCGCAGTAATGCCTTCTGCAGGGAGGGAAGGAAGCAAATAGATTCCAAAATACTAAAAGGAAGGGGAAAGAATAAAGACATGGACTTCAGAGGACTAGTTAGAAACAATAAGGCACCAAGGCTGATTCCCATGATTATGTTTTTTGTTTTGTTTTGGTTTTTCAAAATAGGGTTTCTCTGTGTAGTTTTGGTGCCTATCCTGGATCTCACTCTGTAGACCCGGCTGGCCTCAAACTCACAGAGATCTGCCTGGCTCTGCCTCCTGAGTGCTGGGATTAAAGGCGTGCACCACCACTGCCCAGCAAATCCCATGTTTCTAGCTTGGGCTAGAACTATTAAGGAGATAATGCTGTCTCCCACAAAGAACTACTTTTTAGGAAAGTACTGTCTTAGTTAGGGTTCTAATACTGTGAAGAGACACCATGACCAAGGCAACTCTTATAAAGGAAAATGTTTAATTGGAGTGGCTTACAGTTTCAGAGATTTTGTCCATTATGACAAGGAAGCATGGTAGCATGCAGGCAGACATGATGCTGGAAAAGGAGCTAAGAGTTCTGTATCTTGATCTACAGACAGCAGGAGACTGTGTCCCACACTGAGCGTAGTTTGAGCCTATAAGATCTCAAAGCATGCCCCCACATTGACACACTTCTTCCAACAAAGCCACACTTGCTTCAACAAGGCCAACCTCCTAATAGTGCCACTATTCCAGGCCAAGCCTTCAAACACATGAGTCTGAGGGCCATACTTAGTCAGACCACCACAAGTACTTCTGTTTTGTCTCAAAGAGTTGACTTGGAGTACATTTAACTGAAGAACATTTAAAGTGGGTCTGCTGTGGAGGGTTGCTGGCAGTTAGACTGCCCTCAAAGCCTTCTCTAATAGGTCCTAAAGAAACTCAGGACAAATGGCTGCCGTGTCTGTTAGCATACCAAGGGGCGCAGGCCTCCCTTTCACCCAGCTTCTGTTTCCTCTAAAAACCAGTCATTTCGGCCATGTGCTCCCTTAGTTCCACTCTTGGATCTCTCCTAGTCCCCTTTCTTATCTCTCCTAGCTCTCCTCGTATGGCCCAGTCTGTCCTGCTGGCCATATTCAATCTGCTTTGGACTCTTCCAGATGCCTCTGGCTGTATTCTGCCTCATTTCTTTAATGAAATCCTTGTCCTCAGCCATACGTTGGAATGGTCGTGTCCTCATTTTTATTCAGACCTCTGCCAGCTTGTCTCTCTCCAGTCATGCCTGTGGGCTGCCTTGGCCTCCCACTCTACTGCCCTGGGGATTTACAAGCTGCTGCTTTCTCTTGCCACTTTGAGAGGTTCAGATCCAAGTAGGTATTGGCAGTTGTAGCTGGCCTAATTAGACTCAGAAAGCCTCCAGAGCTAGCAGCATAAAGGACCAATTTCTGCTATTTGGGTCCTTTCTTAGGCATTATGGTTATAAAAAACTTTCCTATTATGATACGTTTTTGGAAATTATTTAATCTGAGTTTGACAATGTTTGTAAATGTAACAAAACAAACTAAAAATTATAAATAAAAATAAAAATTAATTTATAAAAAGATGTTGTAACATTAATATGCAAATTAAACAAATGCCTGTCTAACCCATCCCCATATTGGCTTGCATGCTAATCCTTCGGTGCTCTAAATTCCTGAGGACAGCGTTCCTTTAGTAAGTATTTCAGTGGGGTGGGGGGAGAGGAGCTGGAAAACTCCAGAAGAGTCAGAGCAGTCTCTGACTTTACAGGAACTTCATGGGAGAACAAAGAGCTTCTCTTAAGTGTGGGGATTTTCCACCTATGAATGCAGAAAAGCCCCTGAGACCTCTTTTCTCCTTTGGAATGAGAAGTACTTTTCTGTGAGGCGTATGATCTCTTCACCTGTTTCCTGAGCTTAGTTAAATAAAGCTTATCTCCTCCATCAGTTATGTCTTCTGGTTTAGAACAAAACAAAGTAGGAAGTCGGATCTTCAGCACAAATTGGGGATGTCCTTGATTAAAAAATTAAAATGTAGTTTGACTGTTTTGAGTATGACTACTAGTGAGTGTAATTATCTGTAAGTGAGTGAATTCAGACCCTGACTAGTGATTCCTTTGGATACTTTGGTCAGTGCTTTTGCCATTAGGTAGCTTCATGCCTTACAGATCCTCTAGTCTCTAGTGGAGAAGAAAGAGACCACCGCTCCAAATGAAGTGTCTGAACAAGGCAGCCTTTATTACTCTTGATCAAGAGGGTGTTCTAGGAACACCACCACAACAGTGGAGAGTGCTAAAACAGTTACATAAAAATCTTACAAAGTGGGAGAAATAAAAATATTTTAATTCCTTGTCTTTTTTCTTTTGTTTTTGTTTTTTGATACGGGGTTTCTCTGTGTAGTCCTAGCTGGCCTTGAACTCATTGAGATCTACCTGCCTCTGCCTCCCAAGTGCTGGGATTAAAGGCATGTGCCACCACTGTTCAGCTTTAATTCCTTGTCTTAAACACAAGTTGTATAGTATCTAATAGAAAAAAAATCAATCGTATTCAATATTTCTCACAGTGGGACCAAAACTGTTTCTTAAGGAAGAGGTAGGAACTTGTGGGAGGACTTTTGGACACCATAACCATTAAGTAGGCTAGGGCCAGAGGGTTTTTGGTGTGGTTAAAAACAAAAAGGAAAGGAAAGGAAAGAAGCCATATAATCATCTGAGCAAAGAACCTAACTGTAATCATAAAGTATTCTTTTACAGTTTCAGCAAAATCAGCTTTACCCCAAAATGATTTGAAACTATAAGTTGACTGAACATTGTTTGAAACTTTATGCCTTTACCTTTTATTATTTGTTTATTTATTTATTTATTTATTTGTGGGGGCGGGGAGGCGCACATGTGTGCCACAGCATGGAGTGGTATCAGAGAACAGTTTTGGAGAGTTGATTCCTTTCTTCTATGGGTTTTGAGGATCAAATTCAGGTTGTCATGCTTGTAGGGCAAGCACTTTTACCCAGTGAGCCATCTCCCCAAGTGCCTCCCTCCTTATATTTATGGATGTCTCTTCTCCCCTTCCTTTATTATTTTTGTACTGGGAATACAACCCAGGGCCTTGTGTGTGCTAAGCACACACTCTACCACTTGGCCAATATTTTATCTCGATTTTTTTCTTTATATTATTTTGAAAATCAAGTCCTGGGGGCTGGAGAGATGGCTCAGAGGTTAATAACACTGGCTGCTCTTCCAGAGGTCCTGAATTCAATTCCCAGCAACCACATGGTAGCTCACAATCATCTATAATAAGATCTGGTGCCCTCTACTGGCCTGCAGCGATACATGCAGACAGAACACTGTGTACATGATAAATAAAATAAATCTTTTTTTTTTTTTTTTTTTTTAAATCAAGTCCTTTAAAATAATGGTTATAATATATTGGTAAGTTTTTGGTTTTTTAGTTTTTTGAGACAGGGTTTCTCCATGTAGCCTTGGTGCCTGTCCTGGATCTCGCTCTGTAGACCAGGCTGGCCTCAAACTCACAGTTTGGCTCGCTCTGCCTCCTGAGAGTGCTGGGATCAAAGGTGTGTGCCACCGTCGCCCTGCTGTTGGTAAGTTTTTGGTTTTTTGTTTTTGTTTTTTTTTTTAATTGAGGAGTAATGAACTTACTATGAGGAATCTACCAGAGGAGACCACTCAGACAGTCTATAGCCGAGTCTTTATTTCTGCCAGCTGAGACTACACTCAGGTATTTGGGACCCAAGTGCAGTGTGAGCATTTAGAGCAAGGGACCTACCTTTAAAGGCAAAAACCATGTTCTGGTATCTCTCTTGGTGCCGGGAGGGGGGGGGGGGGGGGGGGGGGGGGTGTACAAGCAAGCAGTTTTACAGAAGCTAAGATAAGCAGTTAGCTGGAGGGGGACGTTTTATACAAACAAGCAGCTTAACTGGCTAGGGTAAATTAACTGGGGCATCTTGACCTCCTGTTACTAGAATGGAGTTGGATCATTTTCTACAGGGCTTCCCATCAAAGAGATCAAATTTAGTTGATCCTGAAACGGTCTCAGCAGGAATACAAGATAAAGGCGCCTCTGCACCGCCTTGTCCTGTCACACACTAAATTAGCCTTTTCTCAAGTGAATAGGGCAGAAGACCAGGGAGAGTGTTCACATGACACAGGGACAATTAAGACAAAGCTGTTGGATTATAAGGATGAGGATCCAAGACTAGGGTACATCTATGCTAGGAATACCCCTCAGTGGTAGGGTGTTCGCTTAGGTGAGTGATACCCAGGTTGCTTAGAAAGATCATTCAGGGCTGGAGAGATGGCTCAGAGATTAGTTAAGAAAGAGATCATTCATGGCTGACTCTAGAGACAGGTTTGTGGGTGGGGAATACATTTCGGAAGCTGTGGAAACAGACCGGGTGATGATGAAGGTTAGAAGGTGATGAAGGGCAGGAGTTCTGTGGCGGTGACACAGGGACAAGTCTGAGAGCTATTTGGGATTAAATCAACAGCAGCCAGCAGTGTGATGGCAAGAAGTCATGAGACACTGGGAGGTTTCTAATTGGATGTAGGATAATGAGGAGATGAATAGCTTATTCTAAGCATCAGGGCCTTGAGTTATCTTTTAGCTGTTTGGATCACATGATTTGAATGAGAGCGGCTCCCATAGGTTCTTGTATTTGAATAGTTGGTCCCCAGTTGGTGTAACTGTGATGCCCATCCAGAACGTCTACAAAAGGAGAAAGCCAGAGTCATCACAGAGAAAGAGAAGAAATTCAAGGCTTTTGCCAGTCTTCACATGGCCTGAAACAATGCCTGGCTCTTTGGCATCTGAGCAAAGAGGGGCAAAGGAAGCTGCAGAGCAAATGTTGAAAAGAAAAAGTGAAAACAAAAGAAAAAAAAAAAAAAAAGCCTATGATATGCAAGCCCCTTGCCCAAGGGCAGATAGTTCCTGAATTGCTGGAGGCTGTTGTTTATGGGAGCTAACAAGCCACATGTTTTCACTCCCCTAAACAAGTTTGTTTGGGCTCATTTGCATCAGATGTGCTTGATCGCATGTCCGCAGGAGGTTCACAGGGCAAGAAATATGTCAGGATGTATGCTTGCCCTTGATTGGATGTAGGCTGGAGGTACATCAGGATGTATGCTTGCCTCTGATTGGACCTGATAAGAAATGCAATGAATTATGGGTTTTCCTTCTTAAGCCCTTGCAAACTTGATTGGGGCCATTTTTTCTGGGGAACCAGAGATGGACCTGACTAATTAAACCTTTTCCCTCAAATTTGGCGTTAAACTGTGGTCTTATTCTCAGTCAGTGGAATTAAGAGTGGTTGCACCAAGTAGCCACGTTTCCATCCTTCCTGAAGTTGTTTGTCAAGGCTGTCCCAACAGATACTCCTTTCTAGGATGACCACTTAAGGCCAAGCATGATTATCTGTAACCTTGTAGGAATCCCATTTTATAGTCAAGGCATTCTGTCAGCCTGCCTGCCTGTTGCCATGCTCCCTGCCATGGTGGTAATGGACTCACCCTCAGAACTATAAACCCTAAATTAAATGCTTTCTTTTATAGGTTGCTTTGGTCATGGTGTCTTTTCACAGCAGTAGAAAAGTAAGACAGAGACCTACACAAAAGCATCTGGCGGAACTGTTTGAGTGTGAGATTCAATATTATTAATGTGGAAGTGTTTTTGTTGTTGGTTTGTTTTATGTATATGAGTGTTCTGTTGACTTTATGCCAGAAGAGGGCATCAGATTCCACTAGAGATAGTTGTGAGCCACCATGTAGTTGCTGGGAATTGAACTCAGGACTTCTGGAAGAGCTTCTGGAAGAGCAGCCAGTGCTCTTAACTGCTGAGCCATCTCTCCAGTCCTTGTTTTGTTAGTTTTGAGACAGGGTTTCTCTATTATGCAGTTCTAGCTGCCCTGGAGCTCACTGTGTAGATCAGGCTGACCTCCAACGCAAAAGACCTGCCTCGAGTGCTTTGATTAAAGGTGTACATCATCAGGACCAGCTCTGGTGGAAGTACTTGATCCAGGAAAACTGTTGAGGTCATCAGAGAGAATGTGCCCAAAGAGGGGGGCAGGGATGCAAGTTGAGGATCTGGGCAGTAGTCATATGTAAAGGCAAACAAGTAAGAGGAGATACACATATGATGGTCTGGAAGCTAAGAGATTGGGAATTTCTAGGAAATCCTCATTTTAAAATGTCAAATGAGGCTAGGCAAAATGGCCCATGCCTTTAATTCAAGTATTTGGGAGGCAGAAGCAAGAGGATTTCTATAGTTTGAGGCCAGCCTGGATTATATAGCAATAACCTGTCTCAAGACCATACTTGAAAAAAAGAAATGAGAGAAAATGAGGAGGGGGGCAGAAGAAGAAGGAGGAGGAAGAGGAGGAGAAGAAGAAGAGGAGGAGGAGGAGAAGGAGGAATAAGAAAGAAGGCAGAGAGGCCATCTGGCCCAGAGAAAGTCAGGTGTAAGATGTAGACCAAACATTGTTAAATGTGGCCTTTTTTGTTTGTTTGTTTGTTTGTTTGTTTTGAGACAGGGTTTCTCTGTTTAGCTTTACGCCTTTCCTGGTACTCACTTGGTAGCCCAGGCTGGCCTCGAACTCACAGAGATCCTCCTGCCTCTGCCTCCCGAGTGCTGGGATCCGCCCGGCTGGAGAGATGGTTCAGTCGTTATAGGCTAGGCTCACAACCAAAAATGTGGCCTTCTTAATTGCTTTTGTTTTTACTTCTTAAAACAAGGTCACTATGTAGTTCAGACTGCAAGCCTCCTGCCTCATTCTCCTTAGTCCTGGGAGAGAGATGTTTCTAGAGTGCAGTGGGTTGAAAAGTAAACAGGAAGTAGGCCTGCTCTTAGAAACAATGTGTAAAGAGTAGAGAGGGGCATGATAATGACTAGCGGGCTTATAAAATAAATCCCTATAGATTCATTCTAAGGGAGAAGACACTGAATCTACTTACAAAATTCCTGGTGGGCAAATTCTTTAGAAAAGGAGAAAGGCTGATTGGTCCCGAGTGTCTGGATTGGCCTCAGGGGGGCCAGCAGTAAGACTGGCACATGGGTGGGGTAGAGGGCTGGTGGAAGAAAGCCTTCCAGAAGATCTCTTACGGCAAAAAAGAAATTATGAGCTGAGGAGATTGCTTAGTGGTTTAGAGCACTGTTGTAGCACAAATTGTTAGGAGGTCTTATTAATAAAAACAAACCCAGAGCCGGATATTGGGGTGAACGCTGAAAGATCAGAGAGACAGAACAAGCAAACCTCACCTGGCCAACTTCTCAGCTGATCTGTTTCCTCAGACTGGAAGCCTCTGCGTCCTTATCCAGAATGAATCTCAGCTGAACTGTTGCTCAGAAACCTAAAAGCTTAACCAGCTCTAGTTCCTGGTCTTCACACCTTATATACCTTTCTGCTTCCTGCCTTCACTTCCTGGGATTAAAGGTGTGAGTCACCATGCTTGGCTGTTTACAGTGTGGCCTTGAACTCAGAGATCCAGACGGATTTCTGCCTCTGGAATGCTAGGATTAAAGGCATGTGTGCCACCATTTTCTAGCCTCTATATCTCGTGGCTGTTCTGTTCTATGACCCCAGATAAGTGTATTAGGGTGCACAATATTTTGGGGAACACAATATCACCATATTTCCCCTTTTTTGTCTAAAATTTAAAAAGCTTATAACTAATACATGAAAAACTATATCCAATAAATACAATAACTATATACAATATATACAAGCAATAAATACTTAGACAATGTCTAGTTTATTTGCATTTGACAAATTCAGAGAAAATAATTCCATTATCTATCCTATTTTGGTAAGTCCAAAATGTACCTTATTTACTTTCTATCCTAACTTATATTACTAACAGAACTATCTTATAATGTTTCAAGTTTATTACTTACACCTCTTTAGTGAGTTTATTTTTTTTAAATGTCTAGTCTATTAATATTTGACAGATTCAGACAAAAAACTCCATTATATATTAACAATGTCCAGTCCAATAACATTTGATAAACTCAGACAAAAATTTTTCATTACTTATCCTATGTAAAACAAGTAGTTCCTTTTTTAAATTTTTAAAGTAGATTCAATAATCTCCCTTTTTATCCTATTTTATATATATATATATATATATATATATATATATATATATACTCTTTTTTTCTTTTCAGAGTAGACTCAATAATCTACCCTTTTATCCTATTATTTCTCTTTTTTTTCCAGAGTAGATTCAATCTATATTCTCATTTTTTTCTTTTTTTTTTAAACAAGAACTCTGAATCTAATTTCCTTATTCAGCTTTTTTCCTGATCATTAACAATTAACAACTTGTAACCAACCATCATAAACAATGGCAATTATCCATAAGCCATTGAATGACCAAAAAACACCCACCCCACCTCTTGGAAATACGGGCATTGTTTTCTTAAAATTACTTCCTGCTTTCTGGAGGTGAAGACATCTTTAGGGGATCCTGAAAAGGAAATGTTGGGGCTAATTGTCAAATTCTAGGAGAGGTAGCTGTATCATTTGTTGTCCAGTCTCTGCATAATGGAAAATGTAGAGCTTGTCTCAAGTCCTCGCCCAAGTTGTCTATGAATCTGAATCATCTCAGCCAGCCATCTTGAAATTGTCCTGAACAGTTTGTAGTCCAAAGTTGATCTTTCTGTGGTGTTAATTAGCTTAATGGTTTTACCATAGTCCATATGGAATCATCTTTGTGGGGCCCCATCATCCTTTTGAAGATTTCAAAGTTGCTGTTAGGCGTGGTCGTGGTTCCTTTTAGACACTGTTGTTCTTGCAAAGGACCTAGGTTTGATTGCTAGCACTCATGTGTTAGCTTACAGACACCTGTAACTCCATTCCTAGAGACTTCAATACCTTCTTCTGACCTCTGTAGGCCCCAGGCACACACGTGGTACACATACATACATATGTACATACAATGCAGAAAAAACATTCACGCACATAAATTTAAAAGAAAAGTGTGTGTGTGTGTGTTGGTATGCACATGCCATGGTTTTGTGTGGCTATGAGAAGACAACTCTCAGGAATTAGTTCTTGGCTTCCACATGAAGACTGACCGCACCTGCTCAAGGGTAGAGAGTGAAGAACAAAGCCAGTCTTTGCAGCATGCTCAGGTGTGGAGCACTACCCAGCTATAAGAATCAACTGCTTAGAAGTAGGCTCCAGCCTGAATGATAAACCAAGTGGGAGGCCCAAAGGAAGGAAGGAAGGTCTTCCATTGTAAGAGCAAGTAGTAGAAATAAGACAAGAAATGGGGTTTGGGGGCAGAAATTTCACAGCTTTTGCTGATTTGTTGACAGAAGATTTTTTTCTGGGTGTTTAAATCTCTAAAGATTATGATAATGATGGAGAAGATAATGGCCCCTGTGGTGAGATATGTAGAGGCTGAGGAGGTCTCTTCATGGCATACAACTGTCTCTGATGGAAACTGGGGTGCTGGTGGTGGCAGCAGTGGCGGGGTGGGAGGGTGTGTACTTCTTACCAGCAGACAGGCTTTTTACTTCTCACTTCTGCCTTCGGCAGTCAGCTTTTGTAACTGGGTTTTACACCGTGAAAATGAAGCCTGTTAATCTGCCTCTCTAGGACTACTGACAAGCCCAGCTCTGGAACTTACTCTGCCTAAGCTTGCCTGAAGTGAGTTCTACCACTCCAAGCACTGAGCTCTTTCCGGTAGGAGGACAGCCATCCTCATGTCCTTTATTTCTACTTTTTGCTTCTGGCCGGCCCTAAAGCCTGCTGGCACCCAGTGTCTAGAGTGGGGGTGATAAAGCAATGAGTTGCTTTCTTATTCTTTTAAGGTTAACCTCAGGCCTTAGAACCCAGAAGCACCGTTGTAAAAATGACTCCTTTATAATAAAGGCTAAAGAACGATCTTCCTTTAGTTCCAGTGTGTCAGGACATTAATGGAAGAAGAAGGCAGGCTGTATTTCTCCTGTTCTTCCCCAGCTTCAACAAAAGACCCCCTTATTCTTCAGTGGAAAACATCAACGATTCTCAAGAGATGACTCAGTCAGGCTTATGAGTCCTGAGCACTCTAGGCTGCTTCTCCTTTTGTGTTTTGTCTGGGGTATCTGCAGTAGAAAAAACAGTTTGCATTGTTGAGCAAGCCAGTGCCCAGCATCCCAGCCTCTAAGCTGGAGGTGGGCTGATGTTGTCATGAACATTCAGCGCCTTCTGTGCTGCTTTATTGGCCACTCTTTTGAAATGATTGCCTTCGCATTACAAATGCTTTTAGTAAGTTTGTGGTAAATGTTAACTTCATAAGTATAAGAGACAGCTCAGCAGGATATGAGTTAAGACATTTAGGGTGTTGTCTTATTGCTTCAGCACTGTGGAGTGTTTGAGTAACACTGTGTTACATGATTTGACTGAATACAGGCCAAAAAAAAGCCTCAGCTTGGTTTCATTGGCTTAAATATAGTTCAAAGCAATAGACACAGAGTTCAGACGAGGAAGTACTATACAATAAAGGAAGTAAGAGCCTTTAAAGATAATTTGCTCTCATATGCAAGTGGCTGCCCAAGTCCTGATAAATGAGTTGAAATAAATAGAAATATAGACTAGAGATCCTCTATTATAAACTAGGAGAGAGTGTGGAGACCCTGCATGTGAAAACCTCCACGACTCTGCTGACTTTGTCAGGACTGGACAGAAGAAAAGGACCTGACACCACGAACTAGCGCCGTACAAGGTATTGTTATATTTCTGCAGTTGTTTAAGGCCTCACCTATCTTTCTCAGTTATTTAAAGACAAACATGAAGATACTGTTTAAATTCTCAAGGACCCTTTGCCCTTGCTGCGGCAGGAAAGATGCAGAATTGTTCTTTTTCATTAATCTGTAAAACTGTTTAAAAGAAAAAAGGCCAGTCTTTGGTTTGGTTTTGTTTTTCATTTTTGAGAAAGGGTCTTGAGTAAGTTGTAGCCTTTAACGGTGCTAATTAAAATCTTCTCCCTTTGGCAGAGGGCAATGGTTTTGACTCTTCTTATAGATACGTATTTAATTATTGAGTGCATATGAAAGCAACTTTGTGTTCCTGTGGTTTCAAAGTGAAGGCGGTGTGAAGGGCAGCTGTACTGGGTTTGGCACTTTAAGGCTTGTGGAAGATTACACTAGGAAAGACTTGAGATATGCTTTTTTGGTGTTGTGTTCTATTAATTTTTTGTTTGTTTCCATTTTCCAAACAGGATTTCTCTGTGTAACCCTGGCTATCCTGAAACTCGCTCTGTAAACCAGGTTAGCTCAAAATCAGAGATCACCTGCCTCTGCCTCCTGAGTGCTGGAATTAAAGGCTTGTGCAACCACGCCCAGCATGTTATATTAATTTTTTAGCCATAAATCATGTGTGATCTTTGGAAAGAGAAGTGTACCATTTTATATTTAGTGATAGTTTATCCTTGCTGTGGTAGGAAAAATGCAGCCACAACTAGTCAAAGAACTGTTTTTGGTTTTGTTTTTGTTTTTTTGGAGCTGAGGATGGAACCCAGGGCCGTGCGCTTGCTAGGCAAGCGCTCTACAACTGAGCTAAATCCCCAACCCCTAAAGAACTGTAAAACTGTTTAAAAGAAAGTAGACCATTCTTTTGTTTTGTTTTGCTCTGCTTTTTTATTTTTGAGACAGAGTCTCTTTGTGTAGCTATAGCTGTCCTGGATCTGGCTATGTAGACCAGGCTGGCCTTGAACTCATAGACATCTGCCTAACTCTGCCTCCTGAGTGCTGGGATTAAAGGCATATACCACCATGCCCAGCCCATTCATTATTCTCTGCCACTGAGCTATAGCTCCTGAACATGACCCCTTTAAAATTTGGGAATTAGCAATAAGCTATTATTGGTAATGGTGTTGAGAAAATGATCAACAGCCAGATTTTTTTTTTTTTTACCCCTTTGAGATAAGGCTTTATGTAGCCCAGGCTTGCCTCAGACTTGTGATGTAGCTGAGGATGACCTTCAACTTCTGATCTTCCTGCCTTTACCTCCCAAGTACTGTGATTACAGGTATGTGCCACCCCACCTGTCATGTGGTGCTGGGTATTGAACCCAGGGTTTCATGTATGCTAGGAAGGCACCTCTATCCCAGCAACCAGAATTTGCAAGGGGTTTTTTTGTTTGTTTTTTTGAGCTGAGGATTGAATCCAGGGCCTTGCACTTGCTAGGCAAGCACTCTACCACTGAGCTAAATCCCCAACCCTTTATTTTTATTTTTAAAGATTTATTTACTTATTATGTATACAGAAGAGGGCACCAGATCTCATTACAGATGGTTGTGAGCGACCATGTGGGTATTGGGAATTGAACTCAGGACCTCTGGAAGAGCAGCCAGTGCTCTTAACCTCTGAGCCATCTCTCCAGCCCCACAGTTTATTTTTAATTACTCACTAGTACATGGACCCATGTACATACATGTGGTTGGAAGGGATGTGGTTGACAGTGGTGTGGATAAATAAGACAGCTGTGGGAGTGAGGACAGAGTTGCTTAGGAAGTGTGCCCTGCTCTCCCTTTGAGTGAGTTCTTTGGAAATGGTTTGGGTGGAGAAGGAACAAGGATTGGAGTTCAGTCCCACAACATGATCCAAGATCACTAAGTTAGCTGCAGAAACATACCCACAGAAATCAAAGAAACACAACTGTTGCTGTTTTCCCTGTGATTTTAGGCTTCATCAACCTGCATGGCGGGGATGGGGGCAGATTTCCTTTGACCATATTATAAATGAAGTATGTGATCTCCAAGTGAAGAAACGTGTCAGGCTAACAAGAGACCAGACCAGAATTCTGGTCTAGGCAGCCTCTCATTCCCCTTGCTGCAGGGAAGAAGTGAAAAGATTGGAGGATTTCTTCCCGAGTTTGAATGTGGTCAACTTGAGTTTTCAGCACCTCTTCCAAGTCCTCAGGGTGTTTTCTGGGCTTCATGTCTCTGTTCACTAAATGGGGCTTGTTATATATCTAGAATGATACAATCCAGTAGAAATGTAATGTAAGCCCTGTATGCACTTTAAGGTTTTCTAGTAGTAGTGTTCAAAATGCAAAAAAGAGGGCAGGTGAAATTAATTTTCATAGTATACCTATTTAGCTCAGTAAGTCAAACTGTTACTATGTCAAGCTATATAGATGGGTATATGGCCAATAGTAAATATTCTAAATTATTAAGATGATCTATTATATTTCTTACACTATAGAACATTTCAATTCAGATTAGCCACATTTTAAGTTGAAACACATGGCATGTGGCTACAAATTAGAAAAGATAACTCCAAGAAAAAGGCAATCATCCTCTAAGTTAATGGGAAGTTAAAGAAGCAGAGGCATTGCTTTAAAGCCAATGTGGCCAGGAGAGCAGCTTTGTCTAACTAGGAAAGCTCTAGAGGAAAGGTGCCCTGCCGAGAAGGCTGGGCTGCTCTGTAGAGGAAAGCATTGGACCATATCCAATAGACAATAGGCCTTCCGCCTGGGACTATTTATAGAGAGCCCAGTCTGAACCCCTTTATCACCCCCCAGTAACAACCCCAGGAAAACCGCAGTGTTGCCTGTGAGATACTGAACTATATCTGGGGTAGCAGAGGGTGTGCTGGCAGGTCTGCTCGCGGTCAAGCATGGAGACCACAGCCTTTGATGATGGGCCCTGCTTTTCCCCTAGTACTGTTGTCAGATGGAAACTGTAATGTCTGCCTGAGAAAAGAAATGTGAACTCTAATGGAAATTTCTAGACCTCCACTCTACCTGGGGCAATGTAAATGATGGTTGCAGGCTGTCTCCATCCAGAGATCATCTTGTATTTATAAGTTCTTCAGTCAGTCCAGCCATCGTTTCTACTTTAAAAAAAAGTAGACTTCCCTTCCATCTTCTTGTTTCCTTGCGTCTGTGTCCACTGACCTCTCTCTTGTCATTTTGCTTGCTGGTTGGGTTTTGGTGTTAGTTTTTTAGTTGTTTCATAGTGTTGGCATAAAAAAAGAACATCCCCCCCCCCAAAAAAAAAACAGCCCTCACCTTAAAGGAGATGAGATCTTTTTTTTTTTTTTTTTTTTGGAGTCATTTTGAGTGACCATAGCCTAGGAAAACAGGTTTAGATTACCCTATTTTCATAGTTTTACAGAAAAAGAAAATCATAAATCTAGGCAAGTCTTAATAAGTACATTGGTGGTGGTTACAGATGGGGGTGCTTTTCTATAGGCCTAAGATGCTGATGGCATTCTTAGCCTTTGGATTGGTAGAAACTAGTAGTCTGCTAAGTTAATGGATTCCAAAAGATTTTCATCTGTCAGTCACAGGATGTTCGATCTGACACAGAGGCGGACAAGGAATGGCTGTTTGAGGGATAAAGCCAGGCCAAGACAAGGTAGTTAGCCTCTGGACCTGCAACATCCCAACCTCTCCAGAGCCCTGCAGTTCTAGTCAGACCGTCTCTATAAACAGCTTCTTTCCAGGAGTTCTTGTGTAGGGACCTGTCGGCTCAAGACACCCCAAGACCGAGTTCTCAGCACAAAGGGATTTATTTGCCCCAGAGGGACAAAGGGCAGGGAATGAGAGACAAAGACAGGAGACAGAGTGCAGGGAGAAAGGGAAAGGAACAAGGGAGAGGGGACAGGGGTCTTTATCCCCGAGGGACAAAGGACTGCCTCTGGATAGAGAGGAGACAGGCATGGCCCATAGGCAAGTGGTGGTATATAAAGGTAAAAGGAGAAACGCCCTGTTAGGATGAGGTGTTTAATATTAATTGGGCATGTTAATTAGGTGAGCCAAAGGGGGCTTTTGATTGCTGGATTTCAATACTTTTTTTTTCTTGGTTTTTTTGAGACAAGGTTTCTCTGTGTAGCCCTGGCTGTCCTAGAACTTACTCTGTAGACCAGGCTGGCCTTGAACTCAGAGATCACCTGCCTTTGCCTCCCGAGCACTGAGATTAAGTTCTAGGTAAACCCGAGCTTCATAGCAAAGGTTGGGAGTAGGGGCTCATGTACCTCGTAAGAAGCTCCTAGTGGTTATATAAGCAGTGAACAGTTGCCGAGAAAGCAAAGACTGATGAAGCCTCCAGGAATCCAGCGTTAGTCGTCACTTGCCACCTCCACGCCTCCAGGGGGCCCCAGTAAACCCATCGGTGAGCCAGTTTCTTTGCTCTGTCCTTAGTGCCTGTTTGGAGTGAGTTACAGAATATTTACCATTTGAATGTTTCTTTTTTTGGTGGGAGGCTTTTTGAGTCAAGGTATCTCTGTGAAGCTTTGCACCTTTCCTAGAACTCACTCTTTAGCCCAAGCTGACCTCGAACTCACATCGATCTGCCTGCCTCTGCCTCCCGAGTGCTAGGGTTAAAGGCATGCGCGCCACCACTGCCCAGCTGAATGTTTCTTTTAACTTAATTTAACATGCATGACATGTGCTTGGTGTCCATGAAGGCCAGAAGAGGGTGTTGGATCCCCTGAAGCTGGAGTTACAGACAGTTGTGAGCTCTCACATGGCTACTGAAAATTGGAAATCAAACCTGGGACCTCAGGAATAGCCAGTACTCTTAATGCTGAGCTATCTCTCCCATCCCCATTTGAATAATTTTTAAGTGTAATATTAAGTAAATTCACATTGTTGTACAGCTGTCATCACCATGAACCTTCAGAGTGCCTCAACTTCCCAGACTCAGACTCTGCTTGGGGCTGTGAAACTCTTGGGAGCTGTTGAATAGAGATCCCCAAATCCCTCCATGGCACACCCCTGTCCCTGGCACCCACCTTCTATCTTTATGTATTTGGTTACAGTGGATACCTCCAGTGAGTAGAAACATACAATATTAGTCCCTTTTAACCTGTTTTTTCACTTGGTGTAATGTCTTCAAGGTCCATCCATAAATCACATGTTAGAACTTCCTCCCTTACAAGGCTGAGTCATATTCCATTATTTGCATGTATCACATTTTGCTTATTCATTCTTACGTTAATGGAACCATTTAGATTTTTTTTCCTTTTCTAAGATGGGTCTTACTATAAGCTGTAACCTAGGCTGGCCTCAAACTCAAGAGTTTTCCTGCTTCAGCATTCTGAATGCAAGATTACAGGTGTCTTACTTTTAGCTACTAAAATTTTTCTCACCTTAGTGAATTCACATTATTCTTTGAGCAAATTTTAATTTCAGCTACTGTGAATGATGCTGCTTGGGGAAAATGGTAGGCACCTATCTCTTTAGTTCCATTTAACTCTGAGTATTATCCAGGAGAATCACTGAAAACAGTGGTGGGTTTCTTGTTTTGTTTGATAGTAGGTGTCATGGTGGATGGGACTAATAATCTCGTTATAGTTTTATTGTTCTAAGATTAGTGGTATTGAATATCTTTCTCTGCACCCATTTCTTAGATCCTTTGTCCCCCTCCTTTTTTGTCCAGCTGGTTGTCATTGAGCATGTCTGTGTTCTGGGTAGCAAGCCCTTCTCATATATATGACTTTCAGATATTTCTTCTAAGCCTGTCAGGTAATGTGGGTGCCAGGAATTGAGCCAGAGCCCTCTGGAAGAGCAGCCAGTGCTTTCAACTGTTCAGCCATCTTTCTAGCCCTTTAAAAAGAATTGTTTTGGTTAAATTTATTGAAACTGGTGTGTGTGTGTCTCTCTGTGTGTGTGTACGTACGTACATACATACATACATACATACATACATACATACATACATACATACATACATATGAGGTGCCTTGTGATACCTTGCAATTCATATGTACATTTTATACTGTGCACATCAGGTAAACATATTTATCTCTGTTGCTTGAATCCTAAATAGCCTTTTAATTAAAAACCTGGAGCCAGATATTGGGATAAATGCTGAGAGATTAGAGAGACAAAGGAACAAGCCACTAGAGAAACTTCTCACCTCGCCAACTCCATGAATCTTCTGACTGAAAGAAAGCCTCTGAGTCCTCAGCTGAAAGGACAGTTCTAGTTCCTATATCCTCACACCTAATACACCTTTCTCCACCCAGCCATATCACTTCCTGGGATTAAAGGCGTGTGTGCTTCCCAGATACTGGTAGCAAAGGCATGAGATCTCAAGTACTGGGATTAAAGGTGTGTGACTCCACAGTCTGGCTCTGTTTTTCTCCTAGACTGAGTCAATCTCATGTAATCCAGGGTGGCTTTGAACTCAGAGATCCAGGCAGATCTCTACCTCCTGAATGCTAGGATTAAAGGTGTGTGCCATCACTGCTATGTTTAATCTAGTGGCTGGTTCTGTCCTCTGATCCTCTGACAAGCTTTATTTGATACACAGTATATCACCACATGTCTCCTCAATCTCCTTATGATTTCCTTGGTTTTGCTAGTTTTTTTAAATTAGCACACAAAGAAATGAGGTTTTATTGTGGCATCTTCATTCATGCTCTGTTTTATTGATCCTTGTTTCCCTTCTCTTCTGCTCTTCCCTCATGCTTGTTTTGTTTTGTTTTGTTTTGTTTTGTTATGTTATGTTTTGTATTTTTCCGGAGCTGAGGACTGAACCCAGGGCCTTATGCTTGCCTAGCAAGCGCTCTACCACTGAGCTAAATCCCCAACCTTCCCTCATGCTTGTTAACTTGCCCCAGGAACCTCTTATCTGCTTGGATGTCCCATGTTGTCCTGTTTTCTCCTTTTCCTCCCACCTCCCCCACCCTGTTATACTGAAGTCACTCAGTGATGGTGTTCTGAGACAAGGTCTAGTAGTGTTTATCAGAGTGTGTGCACTCGTGCTCCATGTGCATGTGGTGCAGAATTATGATCTCCTGATGTTACTTCCATAGCATTTGTGCCACTATTTATACAAGTATATCTTGCAGGCAGATCACTATTGTATGACACAGGGTTTATAACCAAATAATATTGATAATTACCTTTCTTCTCTGGTAACATGAAGAGTACCTTCCAGAACCATAAACATTAGTAAGTAGTTGTGAAGGTAGGCACTTCTCTTGTGTTTGATGACTTAAATAAGTGTTGTCTTCAGCAATAGGGCCTTACCATCAGGTTATGGAGAGTAGCCAGTTGCCTTGACAATAACCTGGGTTGTGTGGGGGTTTCCATGGAGCCCCTTAATGATTCAACAAGATGTAATTCATTCCTGTCACTGGAAGTTTTACTTGGTGGCAGAAGAGATCAGATTGGGGCATTGATTGTCTCCTCTATTATTTGGTGACTCCATTTACATTTCTTTCATATACGTATATAGTTTAGGAAGCTTCTACAGTAGTAGGTTTCCATATGTTTTTTCTTTATTTTCTTAAAAAGATTTGTTTGTGGAGGCTGGAGAGATGGCTCAGTGGTAAAGGGCACTGGCTGCTCTTCCAGGGGTCCTGAGTTCAGTTCTCAGCACCCACATGGTGGCTCATGCCTGTCTGTAACTCCAGTTCCTGGGTTTTTGATGGTCTTACACAGACATACATGCAGATGAAACACCAATGAACATAAAATAAAAATAAATTATAAAAAAATTTAAAGATTTATGTATGTATGTATATGGTGTTCTGTCTGCATTCATGCCTGCAGGCCAGAGAAGGCACTAGATCTCTTTATAGATGGTTGTGAACTGACATGTGGTTGCTGGGAATTGAGCTCAGGTCCTCTGGAAGAGCCAGTGCTCTGAGCCATCTCACCAGCCCTCTATATGGTTTTTCAGATGGCCTTTAGTGTTAGGTGTTCCTCTCCATGTGTGGTCAGTTTTGCAGGAAGTTCCATGAGGTGCTGAGAAGAAAGCATATTCTTTAGTGTTTGGTTGACGTGTTCTGTAGAGGTCTACTAGGTCTTTTATTTAACTCAGTGTTTAGATTACTGTGTAAGGGTTAATGTGTGATTTAGATGTAGTTGTGTTTCTTTTATCAACTTGGGCACTCTTATATTTGGTGCACAAGTGTTCTTGAATTGCAGTAGCATATTGGTGGAATTTTCTTTTAATGAGTATGTATTGTTTTTCCCTATCTCTTTTGATTAGTTTTTGTTTGAAGTCTATTTTGTCAGATATAAAAATAGCTACATTTGCTTGCTTCTTAGGTATATTTTCTTGGAACACCATTTTCCATACTTTTACCCAAAAGAGTTCATCTTTCCTTGTTGGCAAGGTGTGTTTCTTGGAAGTAGCAGAAAAATGGACCCTGTTTTCTGGCCCCGTCTGTTAGTCTGCGTCTTTTCATGGGAACCGAGACCATTCATATGGAGAGTTGTCAGTGAGCGTGCTTATTGCTTCCTGACATTTTGTTGTCATGACACGGGCTCTTCCCCCTCTTCTGATTTACTGTTCCAAGCTTTTTACTCCTGTCCTCTTCAGACGAAGTTTCCTCTCTGCTGTTTTCTGTAGAGCAGGATTTGGAGATAGAAATTGCTTACATTTTGTATTATCCTGGGATATTTTTCATTCCCCATCAGTTGTAATTAATGGCTTTTCTGGTCATAGTAGTGTCAGCTAGCATCTGTGACCTCTCAGAATTTGTATAACATCCCTCCAGGCCTTCTGTCCCAGAGGTTGAGAGCACTTGTTGCTCTTGCAAAAGACCTGTGTTCAGTTCTCAGGACCAACATGGTGGCTCAAACTCTATAACTCCAGCAGAGAATCTAATCCCTTCTTTTGGCCTCTGCAGGCAACAGTCGTGTATGTGTTACACATGTGTACATTTAGGCAAACACTAATACACACACAAAAGGAAAATACTTTCTAAAAAAGAAAAAGGCACTTGAGATGTGGGGACAGACACTTCATTAATTTTCCCATTGGCCAAATATCTTAGTTTACCCTTTATCTTATCTCAGTCTGCTTTAAGAATCAAAGACATGGCTGGGCGGTGGTGGCACACGCCTGTAATCCCAGCACTCGGGAGGCAGAGGCAGGTGGATCTCTGAGTTCGAGGCCAGCCTGGTCTACAGAGCTAGTCCAGGACAGACTCCAAAGCTACAGAGAAACCTTGTCTCGAAAAACAAAAACAAAACAAAACAAAAAAGAATCAAAGACATACAGAACTTCACAGAAAAATCTAAAAAGAGAACATACATAGAAAGTTTTCCTTATAACATAGGAGAATATGCATATACACCCTTGCAAGGGTGGAAGCCAGAGTTTAACATCTAATATTCCTCTCTGTAGCTCTACACCTATTTTTTTTTAAATGATTTTTTTCTTTTCTTTTTTGTTTTGTTGTTGTTGTTGTTGTTGTTTTTGTTTTTGAGCTAAGAATCGAACCCAGGGCATTGCGCTTGCTAGGCAAGCACTCTACCACTGAGCTAAATCCCCAACCCTACACCTATTTTCTGAGACAGGATCTTTCACTGAATCTGAAGTTTGCTGTTTCAGCTAGACTACTTGGCCAGCAAGCCCCCAGCATCCATGTGCTCCAGACCTGACTCTCCCCCAGCGCAATTAACTGCTATGTACCACAACATTCCAACTTTCTAATAGCTACTAGGGATCCATACTCAGATCCTTTTGTTTGTTTTGTGAGAGTTTTTGTGTTTTTGTTTTGTTTTCAAGACAGAATTTCTCTGTATAGCTTTGGCACCTTTCCTGGAACTCACTCTGTAGCCCAGGCTGGCCTCGAACTCACAGAGATCTACCTGGCTCCGCCTTCCGAGTGCTGGGATTAAAGCGTGTGCCACCACTGCTAGGCTCCATACTCAGATTTTTGGTTCTTCAAGACAGGGTTTCTCTGTGTAGCTTCGCGCCTTTCCTGGAACTTACTCTGTAGACCAGGCTGGCCTCGAACTCACAGAGATCCACCTGGCTCCGCCTTCCGAGTGCTGGGATTAAAGGCGTGCACCACTACTGCCCGCCTCATACTCAGATCTTAATTCTGAAACAGCAAGCACTTTCCCACGGAGCCATCTTCCTAGTCCCATGATGACTGCATTTTTTCTTTTATGTATTACATTAATTTGTGTTTGGGGGAGGGGCACACAAGTGGTGCAGCATTAGTAGAGGATAAACCAGTTTGCAGTTCTCTCCTCTCACCATATGAATTCTGCGTTAAACAGCAGTCACTGGGTCTGGAAGCATGCACCTTTTGCACACTGAGCTGTCTCACTGGTCTTGCATTTTGTTTTTTATAAAGCCTTCTATTAAGTGAAACACTTAAAAAAATGTTATTTCTTGATAATTGAAAAAGCAGCAGATTCACAAACAGGCACTAGAGGGTGCTGTTTTGTAGCATTGACCGGCTTTGCCTGCCCACCAAAAAAAAAAAAAAAAAATGGTTGTACACTTTTTGGTTTTTTTCTGCACATAATGGAAATAAATACTGTTCTTCTAATCCTCACCTATAAATTCTACAGATTGCAAATTAACTTCTAAGTAGTTCCTTAGGTATTCTTACTTACCATTTTTTATCATTATCATCATCATATCTACTAATTGGTATCTGCTCTATTAAAGTCAGTATATTGGGAATCTTAGGAATTTTGAACTTTTTTTTTTAATAAATACAGAATCTAACCAGGTGTGGTGGCACACATCTTTAAAACTCACTGCTCAGGAGACAGAGGCAGGTAGGGATCCAGACCAGCGAGGCTACGGGGTGAGGCCTTGTTTCAAAATAAATACAATAGGGTTTCACTGCATAGGCCCAGACTAGTCTCAGATTTCTGATTCTTGGCCTCCTGAGTCCTGGGTTTACATATGAACACTACCACACCCTGCTAAAAGTATTTTAGACCAAGAGACTTGACCATTTTGTTGTTGCTTTGAAGCACAGTCTCCCAAGGTTGCCCGGCTGGTCTCCTCCGTAGGTTCGCCACTGAACTTCACCTCTTACCTCTGCAGCAGTCCTGAAAGGTACGCCATGTACAGATTGTGCTGCAGAGTTAAGTAGATGCCACAAGGCTCCTCCAGCTAGTCAGTCTGCAGTCTAACAGTTCATGCTAAACTAAGATACTTTAAGATTGTAAAGGAACCCCCCCCCCAAAAAAAAAGTGGATCATGGATGTGATTTGAAAGACTTGAAAAGCTTTCTACTCAAAAATAGCTTTTACCATGGTTCAGTTTCTGTGTTACTACTAAGTGAAGATGTTTTGTGGGGAATTTGTAGTTTTAAGAATTAATACTGGCGGGACATGGTGGCACATGCCTTTAATCCCAGCACTCAGGAGGCAGAGCCTAGTCTACAGAGTGATATCCAGGACAGGCTCCAAAGCTACACAGAGAAACCCTGTCTCAAAAAAACAAAAACAAAAGAATTAATACTTTTTGCTAGGCAGTGGTAGTACACGCCTTTAATCCCGGCACTTGAGAGGCAGAGGTAGAGGCAGGCGGATCTCTGTGAGTTTGAGGCCAGTCTAGTCTACAGAGTAAGTTCCAAGACAGCCAGGCCTACACAGAGATACCCTAAAACACCCCACCTCAAAATAATGAATACTTTTTATTTTAAATTATTTTATGGGTTGTTGTTTTGTTTTTTTTTTCTTCTTGCTTACCACAGTTTTAATAGAATGGAACTTACTGTTTTGTGTGCTAGGAAAAAAGTAAGCTTGATTAGTGCCGTGTTTGATGTTTGGAAGGAGAGATGTTGGCGTTCTGTGTCAGATAACTTTGCTAGTTTAGAAATGTGTTTAGGATTAAGCCCTGGTCTAGGATACTAGCAGGCTAGGGAGGTGGGGCTCGTTTAGGAAAAAGGAGGGTGTTTCTGTTCCCCTAGAGGAGCGGTTCTTTCCCTGCTGTCTGCTGGGTAGTGAGGCCCCTTGGCCCGGGCACTCAACAACCGCCTGTTTCTCTCCTTACATTTGTGCCAGTGCAGGTGGAGTTGAGGCCGAGGACCTGCCAAGTCTTTCAAGTTTAATGATTGTGTGGGTCTTTGGGACATTCCTTCTTGAAGTGTGGTAGCCAGTGTAGTAATTACAAAGTTAACATCTGCTAAAGGAAAAAAAAAATCTGGTATCTGGATGGACTTAAAATACTTAGCATCTGGTCTTTTTCAAAAGTTTGGTAACACCTGCCACAAGAAGTATTTAAAACTAAAATGAGAACACCCCATGATTTGGGGTGAAAGGGAGTCAGATTATCCTGAAACAGACTTCAAACTCAATACAGGCATAGAGGGCTGTAGTCACCTCTGCAGGATGGAGTGGCTCTGATATGTATTAAAGAATGAGAGCATCTGGAAGGAGCTGACACAGCACTGTGCTGAGCTTCAGGCGTGTGTGTGCCTGGAATCCCTGCATTCAAGACTCTGAGGCAGGAGAATCCAAAAAAAAAAAAAAAAAAAACAAACGAAAAGAGATGAAGAGCATATTCTACATTTTAGAAGGTTTACTAAGGTAAGGCTTCTTTATTGGAAGTCAACAGCCTTGTCTGGCAGATTGTGTCTTTGTGAGCCAAGGGCCTTGTTTTGTAAATTTCAGGTTTCTTTTAAAGATTTATTATGTATACAGTGTTCTACCTGCATGTATGCCTGCACACCAGAAGAGGGCACCAGATCTCATTACAGATGGTTGTGAGCCACCATGCAATTGCTGGGAGTTGAACTCAGGACTTCTAGAAGAGCCAATGCTCTTAACCTCTGAGCCATCTCTCCAGCCCATAAATTTCAGTTTTTGTGTATGTGTGTGCATGTGTATCTGTGTACATCACTAAGAAAAAGTTTGACAATATATAAATACCTTCTCATGTTTCTATGAAGTTCCTGAACTTGAGTTACCTCAGCAAGTGTTTCTGGTCTACATGCTGTTTGCCACGCTCTTGGGAACATTGAGGGAGATGACCTAGCAGTGAGCTACAATATGGTGGGACAAATGCAGGGTGATTGGCCTGAAGTTCAGTGAATCTTAGTAGATCGCTCTCAGTGCCTCACTAGGAACCCTGGAAGACTCCACAATGGGAACAGCATGAACCACAAGTTCATTTGGATAGAGAATGGCAGAATCAGACACAATGTGTGCTGATTTGGAGAGCAGTGAGGAAAAAGCCAATTCGTAATTGGAAGAAGCAGGTAGATCTCTTGAGTTCTAGGTCAGCTTTGCCTGTGTAGTGAGTTTTAGGTCAGGACTACATGTGAGATCCTGTCTCCAAAAACAGTATTACATTGGGGGATAATAACAAATTTTACAAGTGAATTAGTAATACTGTGGACAGAGTTTCTATATTTTATATTCTTTCCATATTATTTACTTATTAGTTTTGAAGTCTATACACAGGTCCTTATTTACCTGCTTACATTAGTTATGCCTAAAAGCAAGGCTTTCCTTCTGTTCTTACTGGTGTTAGTGATTTACCGAATCACTAGTGTTTCTTACATTGATTTGATTTTCATCTTATAGTTTATGCCCAGTAAGTTTATTACTGTTTTCCTTTAAATGAGATCCTTATGTAAGTCTTCTGTTCTATCAAGAATTATTTGGAATTAAATAGGCTAACAGGATGATGGTGGTGTTCTCAGTGCTGAGCCTTGGTATGCTTAACAGGCACTCTACGTACACCCCTAGCCCAGAATATGCTTTTAGTATTGGTTGTGTATCAAATGATGCCTCTGTACTCTCCAGTCAGTAGTGGAACACAAACAGCGCTGGTGTCCCTTCACCGGCTGAAAATTGTGTGCTTGTAATACCTGTAGGAGCCACATGGTGGCAGAAAGAGCACTTAGAAACTGCAGCCTTACATGGTCTAAGATGTCTGTAGTGTTTGTTGCATTTGTTTGTGTGTTTGTTTGGGCTTTTGAGACAAGGTCTTACTCTAGTCCATGCTGGCCTCAGAATCCCTGTGTGGTGAGGCTGACTAGAGCTCTAGCAGTCCTCTTGTCTAGCTAGTACCCTGTAACTGGAGTTTTCTTCCGCAGCCACGCAGACACAAACACACAGAGGCTTATATTAATTACAACTGTACGGCCTAATGGCTTGGGATTCTTGCTAGCTAGATCTTACATCTTAAATTAACCCATTTCTATACATCTATACTTTGCCACATGGCTCCTGGTTTACCAGCATCTTTACATCTTGCTTCTCATGGCGGTGGCTGGCAGCGTCTCCTCTCTGTTCTGCCTTTCTCCTTCCTCTTCTCTAGTTACAATGTCCCGCCTAACCCTATTCTGCCTCACCATTGGCCAAACAGCTTTAATTATTAATCAATCAGAGCAACATATTTTCACAGCATACAAAAAGACACTCCCTCCCACCAGCACCCTAGTGCCACAGCTGCAGGTAGGAGCCACTTTACCACGGACATTAATAAGAACTTCTAGCGTGCAGCAGCCACCTTAAGAATTAAGACATCACAGATGTGCTTGAAACCTCTTCATATACTTTCTCCTCCCAGTTAGCTAGCCTCCCTTGTGTTTTTTCTTCTAGGAGACATTGAATTTAGTCTCTGTTATCTCTGTGGATTTCTTTATGGTTCTATTACATATTTATATTTTCTTTTTCTTTCTTTTTTTTTGGGGGGGGGGGGGGTTCAAGACACAGTTTCTTTGTACAACAGCCCTGGCTGTCCTGGAACTCACTTTGTAGACCAGGCTGGCCTTGAACTCAGAGATCCACCTGCCTCTGCCTCCCAAGTGCTGGGATTAAAGGCATGCACCACCACCACCTGGCCATATTTACAATTTCTTAATAGTAAAACAGGTTGTTTATTACGGTTTTATACAGTGTATAGTATTGTGTTACTAAACAAGCTGAAGTTCTCAGATTTTTATGGTTTTTGAATGTGGATATATGTAGCTGTAGTGAATTGGTTTTCTTTTGTTGCTATCTGGTAACCCATTAAAGAGATTGCAACTTTTAAAATTGAGTTCCACCGGGCGGTGGCGGTGCATGCCTGTAATCCCAGCACTCGGAGTCAGAGGCAGGTGGATCTCTGTGAGTTCATGGCCAGCCTGGTCTACAGAGCTAGTCCAGGACAGGCTCCAAAGCTACAGAGAAACCCTGTCTCAAAAACAAACAAACAAAATAATAATAATAAATAAACTTGAGTTCCTTATTAGAAGACTTTGAGAGAGGCAACACGGTAATGTGTTTATAAATTGAGGCCTCTGAATGCAAGGTGGTCATTCAGATCTCGTGCTATCACATACCAGCTGTAGTCCTTGTTTCTGCTTGGATAAGATAGGATGCCACTCATTTCACAGAGTGCCTTGAGGATGAAAGCCAATAAATATAAAGCATTAACATTGTGATTGTTGCTAAATACTATTATATAAACAGCCCCAGTAGAACAGAGGTCATCTTTAAATAAGGAGGAATCGTGAAAATAGGCCTTGAAGGCAGCTGTGGTCCTTTCCTCCTGAAGATGGGTGTTTAAAAGGAGTGGAGGATCGGGAGAGCTGCTGAGGGTTTGAAGTGGTCTTGTTCAGGACATGATTCAGTTAGAAGCACGTGAAGGAATCGCCCATGTAGGTATGCATGCTATTCTTGATTGCATGGATTTATTCTCAGCAACATGTTTCCCTGAAAAAGGATGAACCCTATTCCCAACACACACACACACACACACACACACACACACACACACACACACACATATGCACGCACGCGCACACACACTGAATGTCTTCTTCCTTCTGTCTCTGTGACTCACATTGCTGTGTGAAGGACCTCCAAACGCTGTGTCTCCAAGCTTATAATCCTTTCTACCCTGAATTCAAACTCTTTACAGCCTTTTTCCACATGACACACAAGTCACGTAGACTAGATTCAGAATAGGACTCCGGGTCCCCAGTCTCTCAGTCTCTGCACCTGCTCGTTATAGCCCGAGGCAGCCCTCAGTCCTCCACTTGGAATGCTCTGTCAGTAACCTTTTGGAATTTAACTTAGCCTTGAATGTGCTTTGTATGATCTTAGAAAGATACTTGACATTGTGTCAAGTTGATGTCCTCAGATGCCTCATTAGAAAAAGCTATTAGGGAAATATGTTAATACAAACAAGAAATGACCGTTGTGCACTCTCATTGCCTGGGCTTCAGTACTCTGTTGCCACACTCGAATTCTTTTTCCTCTCTTAATGAAATATTTAAAAGCAGATTTCACATATCAGATGATAGTATCTTGATATGCATCAGAGTAGGTCTCTGAGATGGACATTCTATTAGGAAACCACATACTGCTGTCCTACCTGACAAAGGCAGAGGTCCCTCCCCATCATCTAATGCCTGGTTTGTAATCACATTTCCCCACTTGTTCTAAGAATAGCCTTCTATCGTTGTTTGTTTAAACTGGGATCCAAACAGAGTCTATTAGTTTAGTAATATATTTGATTGTTAAGACCCTGTCTCAAAAACAAGTGGACATAGCAAAGGAAAGAGGACTCTAGGGATCCAACTCAGCTCCTCCTCCCGCTCGCAAGGTAAATGCTTGCCCTGCTGAGTCACCTCCCCCACCACACACACCTTTGGAGGCAGGGTCTGACTTAGCCTGGCACTGGCTGAGTACCAAGGGTGATTTGAATTTCTCATCCCTCTGCTGCCACCCCCCAGCGCTGGGCCCCCCATACCCGGTTTTTATGTGGCACCAGAGATAGAGCCCACAATTGTGTCCATACTAGACAAGCACTCTACCCCCTAAGATCTATCCCCTGGTTAATTTTGTGAACTTTGGAAAACTATTAGATTTATTAGATTCAAAGTAGGCTGTAAATGCTATCCTTTCAACAGATGAGATTGTGGTCTGCATGAAGTACAGCTCGGGCTGTACTTCTTCATCAGGTCGGTTTCCTTGCTCTGAGGGTAAAAAGAATGTGAAGAAAAATGTTAAGAATGCCAGAGCCTCCCTCTCTGCCCCTCCTAGTCGGTTACCTTGGCTTGTCCCCTTTGCTTCCTGGTGCACCTCACAGCCTTTGTTCTGTTTTGATCACTACCATCCTGGCTCTAGCTAGTGTACTTCCTTATCCTGCTGCTTACACTCATTTCTTTGTTTGGTTTTTTTTTTTTGTTTTTTTTTTTTTTTTTTTTTTTTTTTGAGCTGAGGATTGAACCCAGGGCCTTATGCTTCCTAGGCGAGTGCTCTACCACTGAACTAAATCCCCAACCCAAAGTGAATTTAATTTTTGTTTTGTTTTGTTTTTCGAGACAGGGTTTCTCTGAATAGCTTTGCGCCTTTTTACTGGATCTCGCTCTGTAGACCAGGCTGGCCTCGAACTCACAGAGATCCGCCTGCCTCTGCCTCTTGAGTGCTGAGATTAAAGGCGTGCGCCACCACTGCCCAGCCCTGCTGCTTACACTCTTACTACACTACCTGGGTCCTCATCCCCCTGCCCCTGTCCACAGGAGAGGGGTCCTCAGCCTACATTGATCTTGTCAGTCCTACTTAAAATAGCAGCTTTGGTATGGGGAGCTGGTTCCAGGGGGAAAAGCATTTGTGGACGTGTGTAAGAACTGGGATTCAGATTCCCAACACCTGTGTAAATGACCACTTGCCATTCCAGCACTCAGGAGGTAGAAACAGTATCCCATGAACAATCTGGCCAGCAGGTTCTAGGGTGGAGAGTAAACAAGGAACACATCTCATTGTAAAACTGTGGCTTCTACATGCATCTGCACACACATGTGAGCTCACACACGTGAGAATACTCATACAAGCATACCACACATATAAGTGCAAAAAAAAAAAAAAAAAAACCAACCCACTAACCAGCAACTTGATGTCACTCATAGAATTAAGAACACTGGGCTCTTTGAAACAAGTTACTTTTTGTCCCTCTGCTCTCCTACCTCTGACTATCCCCTAGCCACACAGTTAAATCCCCTATCTCAGACCCTTGCAGGTTTAAGGTGGTTGTGCTTCTGACTCAGAAAAGTTACCGCCTCTTCTGTCCTCCTTACTATCATGCTCTCATAACACTACCCTCCTGTTACTTGTTTTGTTTGTTTGTTTGTTTGTTTGTTCAAGACAAGGTTTCTCTGTAGACCAGCCTGGCCTTGAACTACCTGCCTCTGAGATCTACCTGCCTCTGCCTCCTGAATGCTGGCACTAAGGGCATGCCCCACCATGCCCAGCTGAAAATTTTTTAAATGCGGGCTTATTTATATGATCATATGATCAATAGCAGCATCACCTTAGCCTGTAGGCAAGAGCAGAGCCCAACCTGTGATGGGTGTGAGAGGTGGACATGCAATGGGAAGGCCCTTCAGAATGCTATTGTAATGAGTGTTTGTATCTCTTTAGCCCTTCCTCACAAGAGCCTTGTTACTTTACATACTAACCTGAAAGCTGAGGTCTTGGTTTAGAAAGTCTTCCACTTTTGTCATCTCCCTGACAGGTTGTCACATGTCCCTCTGTGTCCCTTCTCTCTTTACACAGGTATTTCCTACTCTCTCAGTTCCCACCAACCAAAGATATTTTGGTCAATACACTTCCTTAAAATGTTGTTCTATGTAGCTCGGATTCTAATTGATTTTAATAAAAACCCAGAGTCAGATATCAGGGTGAAAGCTGAAAAATCAGAGAAGCAGAGCAGCCAGCCACTAAAAAGACTTCTTACCTCTAGGAATCCTCAGACTGGAAAGGCCAAGTTCCAGTCTCCACCCGCCTTATAACTTCCTGTTTCCTCCTCCCAGTGCAGGGATTAAGGGCATGAGATCCCAAGAGCTGGTATTAAAGGTGTGTGCCACCACTGCCTGGCCTCTAGTGGCTAGCTCTATACTCTAATCTCCAGGCAAGCTTTATTTGTTAGAACACAAACAAAATATCACACAGTTCTAAATCAAGGTCTCTCCATGGTTTGTCTTCCACAGGCATTGCCGGCAGCTCTATGCCTGGCTCTGCCCTCATCCCCCCACCCACCCACCCCCCCACCCCCCCACACACCTGCACTTCCCACTGTTGGCGAGTTTCTACCATGTCTTAACATAAAACAAGACCCTTCTCACTGAATACAGTTGCCTAATTTAGCCTTCAGATACAAAATCAATGAAAAGTACCCAGCTTTGTGTATTTTGTTATAACAACACAAAACAAATGCCATACTTTGATGTCGAGTATATATTATCATTTTCCATTGCTCTGAACTGCTATGGAATGGTAATATTGTGCAGTAAATAATGGGTTTTCTTTGTTAGTTTTAAATTTTTATTTCATGTGTATGAGTATTTTACACTCATCTGTGTTTATGTCCCATGTATGTGCTGCTGCCTGTGACAGCCAGAAGAGGGTACTGGACCCCAGAACTGGTGTAAGCTACTGTGTGGGTGCTGAGGTTCAACTTGGGTCTATAAGAGCAGCAAGTACTCTTAACTGCTGAGCCATTTCTCCAGCCCTAGTATACAATTTTTTAAGGTAATTATGTCTTCAAGTCTAAAAAGAAACAAAAATCTTCCTTAAATTCTAAATTCTAAAGTTCAATTTGAACTTTCTGAATTTTACAAATTGAACTTCTACATGAGGTAGGGAGAAGATAACAAGCAGTGGCCGGGCAGGTGCTGCATGCCTTTATCCTACCACTTGAGAAACAATTAAAGCCAGCCTTATCTACATAACTCAGCCAAAAATACAGTGCAACCCTGTCTCCAAAAAAGAAGCAAAAGCGGTGAATAAAAGGCTGATGCCTGAGATGAGGAAATAAAACTTGAGCATTGTTACCTTTAAGATTACAGTTTATACTGAACCTAAGAATTTGGTAACCTGGTAAAAATAATTTTGACATGACCATTGACTGTTGCCACTACTGACTAAAATAAGGGAATCTAAGACAGGAATCTTGGTTTATGTTTTTTTAAGATACACCTTATGAATTCCAGGGCCTGGGGAAGAACCACAAGTGTTCTTCCTGGCCTTCATTCAGTTTGGCTCCCTGCTGCCTGCGTGGAATATGAAATACCTCTACCTCATCTTCTTTCACATATAATAGATACTTCACTGGCTGGGTTTTTGTTTATTTGGTTAGTTTTGCTTTCCTTTTCTTAAGGCAGGATAACCCTCCCAAGGTATCCCAAACTCTTGACCTTCCGGCCTCAACCTCCCAAGGTCAGGGATTATAGACATGTGTCACCAAGTCCTGCTTGGATTTTTTCCCCCATAATGAGTGTTTTACTTAGCAATATACTTAGGAGACATAGATATGCTATAAAGTGTACAGTAGATAGGAAGAATGAAAAGAAACAGTATTTACAGCTGTGTTACTTAAAAAGTGGTAGGCATACATATGTGTAGCAGCTCCCTCCCTCACAGTTGAAGCATGCTATCCTGCAGGTTCATTAATACTCTAAAAGGAAATGAAACTATAAAGTGTAAGGAAATTACTGAAATTTACAAGAATCTTAAAGTATCTGCAGAGTTGTATGACTTACATCTCCTGGGGAGGCTAGCCCACTTGACTGCAAATTGTTCAGGGAGCTTTAGGAATGCAGGCTCCCTTCTTTGTCACCCAGCTAAGGTGAGCATCCTAGTGAGTGTGTGTGTGTGTGTGTGTGTGTGTGTGTGTGTGTGTGTGTGTGTACATGTTATACTGCTGTTGCCCTGTGTTGTGGAAATCCTGCGGCTTTGGGTCTGTAGGACTGGTCCCTTTACATGCTCCAGAAGATCACAGATGGGGTGGGTTTTGGGGGTGGGCCAACACTACCCTGGTTCTAGGCCTGGGTATTTGCAGGGTTATTCAGCCCTTGTCCTCACCACCAGGGTGAACTGTATTGTCCTGGAGAGTTCACCCCTTGTAGCAATGAGCAAGGGGCAGGGCAAGTTCTGCTTTCCTGTCCTGAGAGTCAGATTCCTCCACACCTACACCTTCAAGGTCAGTTCTACTATGTTACCCATGTGTGGTGGAGGAGTCACTCTCCTTAGTGCTATATCTGATGAGGAGCAGGGCCAGTCTCCCACTGCCTCAGGCATTGATGGGGAAGTGTATCTCTCCCCTATCCATGTGGCAACATGACAGATGAGTAATGGGGGCAGCTCTCCTGTGCTAACATCTGCAGGGCTGGCTCATTCAAACCTCCACCAATAAATAGGATTGGCTTTTATTGTGCTGCCCAAGTGAGGTACAGGGCCTGCTCTCCCAAGTGTTGCAGCTATGGGGGACTGGAGCTGCTCTGCTGCCCTTATGACCTTAGGGATAGCTTTCCGCAGCTCATGCTGCCACATGATTAATAGGGATAGCTCTCCCATGCTCACTACTTTGGGGCTGGCACACCCACACCTCCACCAACAGGATTGGCTCTATTCACACTCTGCTTTTTTACATAGGTTCTGGGGATCAAACTCAGGTCCTCATGCTAGTACCTCAAGGAATTCACCAGCTACTTCTTCATCCCCTGATGCAAGGTAATCTTAACCTGAAACAAAACTATCACAAACATTTAATTTAGCCTCTGTTTCCAAAATAAAAAAACAAACAACAACAACAAAACACAAGGAATTCAATGGGGTACAAAGGGCTGCCCTTGAGAATGAAGGAGACTGTTGTCTCAAGTATGCCAGATGCTCACTGTCACAAAACTCCCATGAGTTCATGAAATTAGTAGACAAGTTGAACCAATAAGGGGCCCACATTTCTATGCACATTCCCTTGGTCCAGTCCATGTTCACATAAGGTTTAGCCAGTTAAGAGGTGGTCATTAATATGGGTAGAAATCCCTGTTCTGATCTTGGCATGCCTGCTGGCCCCAAGCCTGAGTAGGCATTGCTGGTCATGCCAACATACAAATGTTGTTGGTCTCTGACCTTGGCAGGGTCTGTCAGCCACTAATTAGACTGTGCTTTCTCTGTTCTCGTGTTTCCATGAACATCTGTAGGTTTACTATAGTGGGGAGCTAGCTCCTTTATCATGGCTACCATGATGTGGCTACAGTCTTTCTTAGTTTCCTCATATCTAGGTCCCTTGTCCTGTTCTTATCTGTAAGAAGTCTGTTTCAGTTAGCTGCATTGGAAGCAGCTATATATGAAAGAACAGTGATATCTTGTACTTGTTCTTCAGTGAGGGGGTGAGTTTTGTGGGAGTAGGATCCAACTTACCAGGCCAGTACTGGCTTCTTTTTCCCCAGAGCCTGTCCTTCCTCTTAACCTGGTCAGTTTGGCTATCTCTTACCTAGCTACAAGTCCTTTTACTTCCCTTCTTAGGTGTTCTAGACCTCATCACTTTAACTCTAACATTCCCTTTAACCCTAGCCTGTTTTCACCAAAACAAAATGACTTCCTGTGTACTTACATGACAGCCACAACAAGTAAGTTTCCAGAAGTGAAACTATCATCTTAATGTCACCTGCTCTCTCCAGGACCTTTCCACCCAACCCATCTTGTGCTCTTGATTTCTTAAAAAACATCTGAGATTAGAAGCCAGATGAGATGGCTCACTGGCTAAAGGTACTTGGCATAGTAGTCTGGTGACATTTCAATACCTAGAACCTCTGTGAAAGTAGGAGGAGAAAACCAGCTCTGTAGAGTCGTCCTCTGAATCCATACCTGCAGTGCACCAGACATTCACACACTAATAAATCAAAATTTAAAGTTTGTTGTTGCAGCTGGGTATGCTGGAACATGCTTTAATTCTAGTACTTGGGAGGCCAAGGCAGCCAGATCTTTGTGAGTTCAAAGTCAGCCTGGTCTACATAGTCAAGTTCCAAGACAGCCAGCTGTTTCCAATAATAATAATGATGAATGAAATAAACAAATAATAGTGTATAATTGGCTTGATAACCTAGAATTTTATTCTGAACTATTTGAAAATTTATCAAGAAATCTTGCTCTTGAGAATATTTATTAATGTAGATGATCCCATGTTGTTGATTTTAAGAGAAATTGCCATGTTTCTGACCTAGTCAGTTTCATGTAAACTGTTAGTTTTGATTGTGTGTGAAAGTCTATGTGGATGTGCATGCCGTAGAACATGTGGGGGTAAGGGATGTCTTGTTACTCTCTTGTTGCTGTGCTAAAGCACCATAACCAAGGCAACTTATAAAGGAAAGTGTTTAATTGGGCTTCTGGTTTCAGAGGTCAGTGACCATGATGGCGGAGCAAAGGCATGGCGGCAGGACCAGCTGAGAGCTCACATTTGGTCTGTAAGCAGGAGACAGAGAGGTAACTGGGAATGGTCCTCTGCAAGAGCAGTAAGTGCCATCTCTCCAGCTCCCAGTGTATTTTTTCCCTGTAAATTATCTGTGAGACAAAACTCAATCTAAAAAAGGCTCTTTTTTCTTCAAATCCAAAGTTAGTTATGAAACAAAATTCTTCTCCTGTTGCATATCACATATGGAAGTCAGTGGCCTGAAATTGCACAGCTGTTCATCCAGTTTATAGGCCTTCTGGACCTAGCATAAAAGATACTGGTAATGAGCCTTGGTTAATTATGATTCTGCATGGAGGCAGTTTTGTAGCTCTTGGTAACCCTAATGAGAAGAGCTAGATGACTCAGTAACACTAATGACCAACTTTAGTAGTTGAGGTGCAGTTAGGCTTTCTTACCCTCCTGTGCCTGAAGCAATGACTTATAACAGGCTGCTGAACACTGTGCTCTGACAAGTTTAGATGAACATTTAGGCTAAGTTTTGGTCTTACCCATAAGTATTTATATTTGCAGAAGGCTCTCTCCAAATCTAGCTTTTATAAGCTCTGAAATTTCATGAAGTACATTCTAAAACTATAGAATAATTTAGTGTGTCTTTAAGATCTCATTCAGAGGGGCTAGAACAATGGTTTGGCTAAGAGCTCTTTGTAGAGGACCCAAGTTTAGTTCCCAACACCCACAGGGTGGTTTAAACCACCTCTAACTCCAGTTCCAGGGAATCTGATACCTTGTTCTGGTCTCCATAAGCACAGGCATGAATATGGTAAATATATATACATGCAGGCAAAACACTCATGCACAAGAACTAAAAAATAAATGAAAATTTTAAATTTCACTTAGATAATGTGGAATGTTAAAACTCTAAGGAGACAAGCAGGGTGCCATGAGTTTGAGAACTGCCTGAGCTACATAGCATGTTGTAAGAAAACAACGACTAAATAGCCAGTTGTGAGACTGTGTTGTCTTGATCACAGAGGGGAACACAGGAGTCGTAGAACAAGGGGATTGACTGGCCCATTACTCTAGAAAGGCATCCTGCCTTTGCCCAAGACATAGTGGGTGACTAAGAGTCCTTCTTTAGACTTACAGCTGCATTGGCAGGAACCAGGAAGTGAGACTAGTCTGTCCTAGAATTGCCTGGATCCAGAAGGCTAGGTGCCTAAGAGCTGGGGCAGGCTCTGCTGGCACCAGATGGCACACCCCGTTCTCTTTGTTCATACTGTTATAAAGGCAGTGGAGCCATGGGAGGTTTTTAAGAAGGGTCAATAAGTAATCGACCTGTATTTTAAAAGATAGTTTGAATAGATTAGAAGGTTGGTGGCTGAGAGAAATTTAGAGCAGACAAGAGGAACTTTCCCAAACAGTACATAGCCTATGACTGAGCAGATAGATCCAGATGAGCACACACGGTAAAGCTTAGAATACCCACACTGAATTGGGGGTATTCAGAAAAGGGAAAAACAAATGTGCTCAGGGAAGAGCTGAAGAATTATCTGTGGGCTTTAAAGAGGGTCTGTCAGTTTTGTAATACTGTTGTAAAATGTAGTGTTCACATGCATTTTCTATAAGAGAGTCATTAACTTTATCAGAATCACAAAAGGTCCCTGACTCCCAGAAAATAGAAAACTGTTAGGTAGTTGTTAGCCTGAGAGGAGAAAGATCTTGCAAAGCACTCAGTAGAACTTAGTATTTAATCATCATTTCAGTAAGGAGTTTAAACTTACAGAAGAAATTATCAGCTTTGCGATTGATATTAAATTGAAGCAGATTGCTGTTTCATGCCAGAATCAACAAGAACCCAACAGGCTAGAAAGGACAGAACGGCGTGGAAAGTTGTAATGAGGCTTTTACAACTACCAGCTGCACAGAACAGAGGCAGGCTGGGAAAATGGCCGCAATGACTTGGGTACCATTGTTCTTTGTAATCACTAGGAATAGGAGAGACCTAGGAATTTCATGAAACGATCACTGCTCCAAGTGTCCAAGGATAGGCAGAGTCTCCAGTTATGGATATTATGCAGTGGTGAGGCCACATGAAAACCAGGGATATGAATCCTGCACGGAATGTAAGGCTGAACCAGCAGTCAAAATCTCAAGAATGCAGAAATGGAGAGATTTCTATTTAGAGTCACATAGGGAAAAGCACTTGTCTTGGCCTCTCAGGACTGTAAAAATTATGCAAAGACAGTTGTTTGAAACTGAAGACTTTTGAACTACATCTGAACAGAAAAATTAGGCACAGCTGGTAACTATTTTTCCATGGAAAAGTGTATTTGAAGGCTAAAAAGAACTGGGTCTGGGGATGTAGAGCTGAGGGCTGGCCCTGGTAAGATGCTTGCTTAACATGCAAGAATCCCTTCCAGCACTGTACAAACCAGGGAACTAGGAGTAGTTGGAACCCCTGTGCTCCTCCTGAGGATGGAGTTGGGAGGATAATGCATTCAAATACACCTTTGTCTGCCGAGTGAGATCAGGGCCAGCGTAGGATACAGGAGACCCTGTCTCAGTAAATAAAGGGGGCTGGGCATAATGGTATACACAGACAGGTCTCTATGAGTTTGAAGCCAGCCTGGTCTGTATAGCAAGTTCTAAGCCAGCAAGGCCAACATAGTAAGACCCTGTCTCCAGAAACAAAGCAACAACAATAATTATAAAAAAACAACAAACAAAACCCACGATCTTCTGTCCCATACCACTCTACTGTGTACTGGGTATCTGCTCCCACCTGGTAGTGGTGCACACAGGGCCAGTGATTAGCTGTAGGCTGAATGCTAGTCGATAGTATATAGTTTGTGAAATTTTCCTCCCAAGTTTTGGAGTCCCTGTTGGTGCCTGTGTATTCTTAGCTAGCTCTGGATCTTCAGGAGTGAAGGAGAAAGGTAAAGGTAAAGCCCTCCCTTCCTTTCCCCCACTTCCTCCCTTATCCATATCATATATCATCATCATCATCATCATCATCATCCCCCCCACCCCCCACCCTCTGTCTTCATGAAGACAGTGGTTTAAAGAGCCTTCAGCAGGTGGTGGTGGTGGTGGTGGTGGTGGTGCACACCTTTAATCCCAGAAGGCAGAGGAGGGCAGATCTCTGAGTTCAAGGGCAGCCAGGCTTGTTGCACAGAGAAACCCCTGTCTCCAACTCCCCTTCCCCCCCCCCCAAAAAAAGCAGCAAAGGCTCAGAATTTAATTTTATTCTTTGTAGCAATTTCATTGCAGCATAAACATTGATTTACTAAAATTCCTACTTGTCAGCTCAGCCATTTAAAAAGTCAGAGGGCAGCAGTTGTCATAGCTTGTTTGTTACAGGGCTTGGAACGTTTTTTTGTTACTGTCTTCACATCCTTTTAACCACAGACTCATCGGTACAGGATCCATCCCACACAGTTCTGTTTCCTGTGTAAGTAAATTTCAGTAATCACCAAGCTCTGTTTCCTTGTCAACATGTGGCATCAGTTTAAAAAAAAACTCTGAAAAGTAAAGCTACTGGTTACATGCTGTAGAAATACATCTTCTTTCTTTTAGGGTGGTGCTTAATTTTGAACCTAGGGCTAAGAGTACACTCTCCTATGAATTATACTTTCCAGCCCTTTTTCTCAGCTCTTGTTGAGAGGAGTCTAACAGCAAAAGAATGGTACAGATTGCCCCCCAAAAATTACTAGAGCCATGAATCAAGCTTCTGGCTAAGAACTAGCCAGCAGCCAGCCTGTGTTTGTGCCGTGGTGGTGTTGGTCCCGAGAGGGACTTGGTGGTGGTGGTGGCCTGTTGCGTGTACTGCTAACATTGGAGCAGGTGACACAGCATTTCCATGTCCTTGTCATCTGCAGCCCCTTCACCTTCCTTTCCAAGATCAGCTACATACATAAACATTGGCACCTGTAGGCTGACAGCCTGAGATAAGTGTTACGTAGCAGAGGTGACTGTGTAAGTTGTGATTATTCAGAGTCAGAAAGTCATTTAACAGAAGTTAGCAGAAGCAGCTCTCTTCCTCCCGTATATGAGTTTTTTAGTAATACTTAGGGGCAGGGGTGGACCAGACACGTCTCTTCTAAGGGTATTTAGAGTGGTGAGAGAGGAAGGAACCGGGCTGCTTCCTTTGGAATTCTGCCCTTTTTTTTTTCTTTAGGGAAAATGTCCCAAAGAGCTACTGATGACCAGGCACTTCTCTATACTGACAGCTGTCTGTGAAATGTTAATGGATTTCCTGGCAAATAAAACAGGGCTGGACCCTTCTTTAAGCATTACTTTGCTAGATCTTTTTTTCCCAACTTTAATTTGGAAAAATCTGGGAGAGATTTTATAAAGGAATTGGTGTGATTAATCATAAGAAATTTGCTTATTGGTGACCACGTGGGCCATGTGGGTCACTGACTCCCCCTTCCCTAGGTACAGAGATAAGGCAAGTCATGTCTTGCTGGGGAGGGTGTGTACCAAAGAAACAGGAAGCTGTTTCAGCCGACTGGCCTGGCCTGCTTTGCCTGGAGCTCTCTAACCCAGAGTCAGGTGTGCTGAGGTCCCTCCGCAGAGGACACTGCCTTTCTGAGCTGGCAACACTCGCCCAGCATAGGCGCTCCAAAGTATCCTTAACTGCTGTGCAGAGAAAACTATGACTGCATTACAGCTTAAGGAGCTGTCACAGTCGGGCCTCTACCGGCGCAGGCGAGAGCGTCCTGACAGTCTAAGAGTAAATGGGCTCCCTGAGGAAGAGCTGAGGTGAGTGCAGTCAGGGTTGCCAAAGGGTCAAGGTTCATGAGGATTGTAGCAGGGATTGGCACCCCAATGGATGCGGTATTCTTTGGGAAGGAGCCTTTTTGAGCACTGGAGTCCTTTCCCACTCTTTCCATGGCCCCTGAAGCCTGTACACTCCAGCTCATCCCCACACCTGGGCTGCTGGTGCATCCTTAGATGCATCCAGAGCAGCTTTTCAGCGGGAAGGAACTGACTTTCCCTGTGGGTTAGAGGTAGCTGTTGGGTGTCAGAGCAGATTTCTGTGAGAAATATGACTTGGAGTATGTGGCAGGTAGTGTGTAGTGTTTGGTGTGGGGGCTGGGAGGGGTTCCTGGGATTCTTTATTATTGAAGTGCTGTAACAAAGGAATGTTGTGGAACTGCTGAACCTAATTTAGGAATGAAAGACCTCAAACATCTGGAGATCAATTAATGAAAGATAAGTTGTTTTAGTTTTTTAATTAATTTATCTAAAACCAGCATGATTGTATTTTTTTGCTGTAACTGCTAAAAGGTTCTTTTAGATTTGATCTTCTGAAAGTCTCTAGAGTATTAAGCCCCCCTGTATTACTGTGAAAGAGGATTTGGAGTTTCTTTTTCTTGGATAGAAAGTGTTCCTGTTTTCCTGCTGACAGAAAGTGCGGTAAAGAGAAGTGTTTGGAAAAAGAATTTGCTGTATCTAAGCTTTAGTTTGTTTTTGAACTCATGTATATTCTGATTAGATGGCTGAGTGCTATCTATCTATATATACCTTATAGATATTCTCTCCTGACAGGAAACAATTGACAAGCTTTAAAAAGTCTCCAGATTTGTGTTTTATTGCGGCCAGCTGTATCACAGGACCTGTTCTTTCAGAGAGAGACACTTGCTTGAAAATTACTGACTTTCACCAATTGTGGACGAGCATATTTGGCACTGAAGAACTGTCGTTGATGTTAGCTGGTGTTCATGCTTTCATTCTGACAACATTTACTGTATTAACTTGGAATCCACCAGGCTAAACAATTGAAAGGCTTCAGAGTTTGAAATGGTATACATTTCACTTGTGATCTCTCCCTTTGAGGGGGGCAGACCAACCCAGGGCCTTATACATGCTAGGCAAGTGCTCAATCAGTGAGCCACCAGTCCAGATTTGTACACTCATAATTCAAGTGAAATCAGCAAAAAGAGAAGAAAGAGGGTTTTAATTTCAGATTGGAGACTCTTAGAATTTCTTGTTTAAAAAAATTAAGGTCTGTAACCTATGTTAAAGCAACCCTCTTATACCTATTTTCAGACTTAAAGTACTCGTGAATAAAATTATTTACATGCCCTAAGAAGTAGTTTTTTATATAGTTACAGTGATCTTTAAAACTAGATTTTTATCCCCTAGGATTTAAACAAAAAGAAGTAATTGCTATGTGCTGTTTGTTCGAATGAATTAAAGGAAATAATTTTTTTCTACCCAATCTGATGATGTAGTTTCTCAGTGGTAACAACAGTGTTTTGTGTTTTGTTTGTCCTCTTGTCTCCTAATAACTGGAGAATCACTTTTCATATTTACAATGCAGTTAAAACAGGAAAAGTAGATAATTTTCAGTTTTCCCATGGACTTGTAAAATCAGTTTAAAGGGGTAGGATTTTCTCCCTTGTTATATTTTAGTACTAACACAGCTTTCTTAGCTAAGAAGGGTCAGGAGAGTAATGAATTAGAAGTTGGGTGCTCCCAAGTTTCAGTACACCAGTTCTTCTAAAAGTAACTACCAAAAGTGTATATCATTTGATATCTCTATGAGGCAAACATTATCTTGGGAAGAGTACAGAGCGATAACAGGGTCATGAGGTTAAGACATCATTATCTAACTTTGAGTACCTACTGTGTGCCAAATGAAAGTTCAGGGACCAATGAGACAGGGAACCGCTTTTGGCATATGATCAACTGATGTTTTCCCTATGAGCAATGTTTGTTTCAGTACATGAAATATCCAATGTCTTTCATGTTATCTCACTATTGCACAAAGTCCGTTCATACTTTTAACTTTCTGCTACAATGTTCCTTTTCTAGACCAGAAAGGACGAAGACCACTGCCACTTTTAATTTTAAATAAAAGACTGATCTGAAATTTAAAATACAAAGTTTTGAGGTATTCTATAACACACATGAAAATAATTGTAGCTTTAAACTTGAAATTGTTTATAAAAGACATTTAAAGGGTGACATAACATTTGACTTTATAGATTTTTGTTTTAATATATTAAAAATGACCTAAAAGTTCCTTTTTTGTTTGTTTCGTTGTGTCTTTTGAGAAAGTGTTACTATGTAGCCTTGGCTGGCCTGGAACATACTCAGAGGACCAGGATGGCCTAGAACACATAGATCTGCTTGCCTCTGCCTCCTGAGTGCTAGAATTGAAGGCACTACACCCAGCACCTGAAAGTTATTTATGCCTACTTTGTACCTGGAATGTTCCTAACTGTATTTGAGCCCTGGAGATTCAGGAAGCGTCTAAGTCATTCTGAATTTGAGAGCATTGATCTCTTTTTCCCAGAAAAATAATTGTCCTCGAATAGCATTTACAATATCCCTATGTATATATACTTTCTTAGCTGTTATTTCCTCTAAATTATTTTTCCATCCAAACTGTGTTTTTATGTTTGCTTTTAGGAAACCTAAATGATCAACATATCTGAGCAAATGTTTTTAAAATATTCAAAGTCACATCTACTTTCCCTCAAATATAAGAGATGAGTAAATAAATAACTGATTTAGGGACAAATCAAAATTAAATGCTTTGGTACCTACTTTAAAAAAAAAAAAGATTTATTTATTTATTTATTTATTATGTGCACAGAAGAGGGTGCCATATCTCATTACGGATGGTTGTGAGCCACCATGTGGGTGCTGGGATTGAACTCAGGACTTCTGTTAACCACTGAGCCATCTCTCCAGCCTGTAGATAAATGGAATTTTTTTGGTTTTTCGAGACAGGGTTTCTCTGTGTAGCTTTGTGCCTTTCCTGGAACTCACTCTGTAGCCCAGGCTGGCCTCGAACTCACAGAGATCCACCTGCCTCTGCCTCCTGAGTGCTGGGATTAAAGGCGTGTACCACCACCACCACCACCACCGTACCTACTTTAAAATATATTTTCAAGACCAGCCTGGTCTACAGAGAGAGATCCAGGACAGGCACCAAAACTACACAGAGAAACCCTGTCTCAAAAAACAACAACAAAACCTATACTTTAGTGTGTTAGTGAACTATGACCCTCAGGCCAAACTGACCCACTGCCTAATTTTATAAACCCTATAAGCATAGAGGTATTTTATATTTTCTAATGACTAAAAAATAATAAAAAGAATAGTTCTTCATGTAAAAACAACATGAAACTCATATTCCAATGTCTGTATATAGTTTTACTGGGACGCAGCCATGCTTGTTGCTGTGTGTTATCTGTGGTGGTTTGTGTTCAACTGGCAGTTACATCATGATGCAGATTGGCATGGTCCACAGAGACAAAAATTCCCCATCTGGCCCTTTCCAGAAGTCCTCACCTGCCTCTTGCTGAGATGATCTCAGGTCTTTCCTGTAATTATGCTCCTGCCCTACTCATTCCTACCACCTGCCATTTAGCTTTATGAGTACATAAAATCAGTAATATGGCAGAACTCTGCAATGACTGGCAGTAGTGGTGCACACCTTTCATCCCAGCACTTGAGAGGCAGAGGCAGGCGGACCTCTGTGAGTTCGAGGCCAGCCTGGGCTACAGAGTGAGTTCCAGGAAAAGGTGCAAAGCTACACAAAGAAACCCTGTCTCAAATAACAAAACAAAACAAAAATCATATTTGAAATTCATATTCCTATAGTTTAGGGGCACAGTGAATATGTGAAGGGTATTTTTTGTTTGTAAATGTTTTGAGATAAGGTCTTGTCTCAAAACAGTATGTGTTCCCAACTGTCTTAGATCTCACTATGTAGTCTAGGCTGGACTCTAACTTACAGCAGTCTTTTACTCAGGCCTCTCAAGTGCTGGCTTATCCATGTGGAACCCCCCCCTCCCCATGGCATGTAAAGTTAACAGAGAACAGCATACATGACATTTTACGGGGACACAGTTCAGCCCACAGCAATGAGCTCATCCAGTAGTAGGTAGGAGTAAAGGTCATTCCACCACGCTGTTTTAAAAAGTCATTATATTGAATCTCAGTAAAGTACACAAGTCTCTTGTCCAGTTTGATCAATATTGATAAATATATATACAATGACACATCAGTACAGTCCACAGTGTATTCCTCATCCTCACATCTTTTTATAGTTCTTCCCCATCTCCCTCTCCTTTCCTGGATGCCTTTAGTCCAGTTTGATACTGGATTAGTTGGCAGTTTTTAGAATTTTATATTCTTTGTTTTTAAATTTTTATTTTATGTGTTTGAGTGTTTTGCCTGCATGTATATCTGCACAACATGCATGCCTGGTGCCCTCAGAAGCCAAAAGAGGACATCCGCTCCCCCAGCCTGGAGTGTTACAGACAGTTGTGTGCTGCTGTGTTCATACTGGGAACTGAACCCAGGTCTTCTGCAAAAGCGGCAAGTGCTCTTAACCAACTGAATCATCTCTCTTGCCCCATGTTTTTGTTTTGTTTTGATTACTTGAACTCAGCATAATTATTTTGAGATGCATTCATTTTGGTGCAGTTATCAATAATTGATTGCATTTTATTATTGTAGTTTATACTATGAACAGAGCATTTGAGTTTGACATTGGATTTATTTCCAGTCTTTGGCTATTTCAAATAAAACTGCTAATGAATTCATGTATGCATCCTTGTAATGATGTATGTTTGTTTCACTTTGGATTAGCTAGATTATTTGGCTAAGTGTATATTTTATTTTTTCAGACCTGGCTTAGAACAGATTTACACCAATAGTGTATAAAGTTTCCAGAGTTTCCAATTCTCCACCAGTTCTTGTAATGATCAAAAATTATTTTGTCAGCAATTCTATTCTGTTAATAACCTCACCAGGATTTTAAATGCATTTTTCTGACTCCTTGTGAAGTTGTTTTTACTTCAAGTACTTATTTGTAGCACATATATCTGGGCCTTTGATGTATTAGGCCCTAGGTTCAATACCTACTGCTATGCAAAATAATTATTAAATAATAATTATAGAAGTGTAAATTGAATAATTTTAAACCAGCTTAGCCTTTCATACCATTTGTTTTCTAATGATGAAGCAATTGCTTTCTCATTGGGTCTTCACAATAATCCTGTAGCAAGTTTCTCCCTTTCCACCAAGAAGTCCTCCCTCCTTCTGAGGACTCTTTCTACACAGAACTGGTCATTTCTGAGCAATTGGGGTTTAAACCCAGGGCTGCAGCCAACAGTGTCTGTGCTCACGATGGGCTCTTACCAACAGACTCTGTACCCTTGCTTGGGTTTTAAAATATTTGTTACTGTGGGGTTGGAGAGAGAGAGATGAGTGGTTAAAAGTGTCTCTGCACAGTCATGGGGACCAGAGTTGATCCCAGCTCCCATCTCAGTGGGCATCTCCAAAGCACTGGGAACCTCTCTCTGAGTGTGGCAATGACAGAGGAGAAGGATCGGCGGGGCTTTCAAGCTTCCAGCATATGGTGGGGTGGGGCATGACCCACAGGTTCAGAGAGAGACCCTTGTCTCAATCTTTTAAACAAGTACACTTGATTGTATCTTAAAAGTTGAAATTTACCATTGACCATAAAAGTGAAACCTATAGTCTTTTGTTTTGCCTGTGGGTGATTATTTTAAAGTATCTTCTACCTGTTCTTCATAGACATTTTGTCAGAAAAAATACCTACGTAAAAAAAAAACAAAAAAACAAAAAAAAAAAACTATTATAGGTTGTGAGTGTTCTGATTTACTCTACATTTGTCTAGGCACTTTTGGTTCAGTCTACATTTATTAAATCTTCTACTTCCATGGAATCGGGGATATGTTCTCAACATATTATCTAATAATAGGAAAAAACAAAAGCAGATAAATAATCAAAATATACTGTGCTGCCATAGTGATAAATAGTAAGAGTTCTAAGAAGAGTTATTAATTACTGTTATTGAGTGACAAATTGCCTAGTGGTTCCACAGTTTGGCCATTACTTTTTGGTTCAGATAATCCATATTTTGGGCCTTGCAGACCATTCCTCCTGTCCTAACTTCTCAGGTCTGCTAGTGCTAGTGCAACAGAAGCAAGAATATAGGAGAAAGCATGTAGCTGTGTGTTCTAATAAACCTTTTCTTATCCAGTTAGTGATGTGAACGAGCTGGAGACAAGCCCCTGATTTTGTTCTGTCTCCTTGGCTTTCCAGATTAAGAGTGAATGTAGATACACCTGAAGAAACAATATACAACTAATATGGCTTATGCTGCCTCAATGCAAATGAAAGACTAAGCATAAAGGAAGGGAACTTGACCTGTTGAAGTCTGTTTAAGTAAGCAGTTTCTAAATCTGTGCTTACATATATTGTACCTGGAGGTAATCTGTACCTGCAGAGTTAGTGACATATTGATTTCTGGATGAGAAAGGCACTGACATTGCAATGTGAGCCATAACAATCCTGATTTTCTGATTATATTTGTGCTCAGATTAATAAAGTATATGAGGTGATTTTCCCCCCTCCTCCATTCCATCCATGCCTATCATCACATGGGAATTAAATGTGTAATCATGGCAGCACTGTAAAATTACACTTTACCCTTTTGAATTACTTCTTATTCTTCTTCCCCTTATTTTTGCCACTGTCTTACCACTGAGATAAATCCCCAACCTGGGTTTTTTATTGTTGTTGTTGTTGTTTTGGGTTTTTTTTGTGCCTTTTAAGAAAATTTAAATTAAATTTAAACTTTACCCCTGTGAGCACCATTCATAGGCCCCTGTCTGTTCCTTAAGGTTTGAATTCTTGTTCTAGACCTATGTGTTCACTTACTGTCCATACATGAGATGGGGGGAGGGCAGCTAATGCAAACTCCAGCTACAGTGGGAGCTCCAGGCTTGGAGTTTAAGAACTAAGTGGTCAGTTTCAGCTTCTTAGACTTAAAATTTATTTAAACTTAAATTTATTTTATGTGTCTGCAGCACGAGCATGAATCCAGATGAAGGCATCAGATACCATGGATGTAGGTGATTTTTAATTCTAAGGTTGGCAATTTTGGGTTGCCACATTAACTCAGTAAAGATCAATAAAGTCTGGTTCTCTTGCCCCCCCCCAAAAAAAATTAAACTTTAAAGATTTTTTTTTTATTTTGAAGTTCATGTACGAAGAAGTAGGTTTCATTGTGGCAGTTTCATACATATGTGTCATTACACCTTATTCTAATTTGTCCTCCTCATCTGCCCTTCCACTTAACACACAGGCTGGTTCCCTCCTTTCCTCTTATGATCTCCTTTGTAGTTTTATGACGTGTGTGTGTGTGTGTGTGTGTGTGTGTGTGTGTGTGTGTGTGTGTGTGTATTTAAATCCGGGCTTTTCCACATACGAGGGAAAAACGTGATGCATACCTTTCTGGATTGTTTGATTTAACAGAATGATTTCCTGTATTTCAGAGAACATTTATGGATAGGTTATCTCCAAAAACAATCACGTGGTCATTTGCTCTAACATACTGGATAAGTATTGCCATCCATAAAAGGACTACTGCCTCTAAAGGGATAAAAGTCATTTACTTTGGGCTGGAGAGATGGCTCGGCTGTTAGGAGCACTGGCTGCTCTTCCAGAGAGCCAGAGCTCAATTCCCGGCAACCACATGGTGGTTCACAACATCTGTAATGAGATCTGGCGCCCTCTTCTGGTCTGCAGGCAGACATGCAGTACTCACACACAAAATAAAGTCTTTTAAAAAATCGTTTACTTGTTTGGGGGGGGGGGTTTGCTGGAGTTTTGTTGTTACTGTTTGTTGGGTTGGTTGGTTTAGTTTTATGGGGGGGATTCATTTGTTTATTTTTGTTTTTGTTTTTGGAGATAAGGTCTTACTAAATAGCTCTGACTGGCCTGGGACTCATTATTTAGCATAGGTTTACCTCAAATTCATGTTCCTCTTGTCTCAGCCTTCCTAGTTAGTACTGTGATTATAGTTATACATCACCACCACCAGCTTATCTACTTTTCTTTTGTAGTGCTGGGGACCAAATTCAGGGTCCCTTTGCTACTGAGCTGCAACTCTAGCCAGCATAGGTACCTGTCATTAGATGGGATAGCATTTTCAGTTCCATTCAGTCCATACTACTTTATTAGTTAATTTGAACCATTCTCGATAGTTCATAATTTGGCTTGTTGATACTTTCTAACTTGTTGGAAAAATTGTCTTTTCTGTCTGGTTGGTTTTATTGTCATCCTGACATAAGCTAGAGCAGTATGGGGAACCTCAGTTGAGAAAATACCTCCATCAGATTGCCTGTAGGCAAGTCTGAGGTGGCATCTTCTTTTTGTTTTTTATTTTTGTTTTTTGGGTTTTTTATTTTTTTTTATTTTTGTTTTTGTTTTTGTTTTTTGGTTTGTTTTTTGGGGGTTTTTTTGGTTTTTTTTGGTTTTTCGAGACAGGGTTTCTCTGTAGCTTTGGAACCTGTCCTGGACTAGCTCTGTAGACCAGGCTGGCTTCGAACTCACAGAGATCCACCTGCTCTGCCTCCCGAGTGCTGGGATTACAGGCGTGCACCACCACCGCCCGGCAAAGATATATTTATTTATTATGTATACAGAAGAGGGCACCAGATCTCATTACAGATGGTTGTGAGCCACCATGTGGTTGCTGGGAATTGAACTCAGGACCTCTGGAAGAGCAGCCAGTGATCTTAACCGCTGAGCCATCTCTCCAGCCCACATCTTCTTGATTAATGATTGATATGAGAAGTCCCAGTCCATTGTGGATAGTGCTACCTCTGGGTCCTGGGGTGTAGAAGAAAGCAAATTGAGCAAGCCTTGGGAGTAAGCCAGTAAGCAGCACTCCTCCATGGCCTCTGCTTTAGCTCCTGCTTCCAGGTTCCTGCCCAGACTTCACTCAGTGATGGAGCATGACCTGAGCTGTAAGCAAGAATAAACACTTTTCCTTCCAAGTTGCTTTTGGTCTTGCTGTTTTATCACAGCAAGAGAACCCCTAATTAATACATCTTCTCCCTGTGTTTTCCCAGAATAGTCATTTGACATTGCGCCAAGTTAGTTTTTATTACATTCTTGCTTTCTTATCTGTGAATTGCTGTAAAAAAAGATTGTTTTCAGCCAGGCAATGGTGGTGGACACCTTTAATCCCAGCACTCAGGAGGCAGAGGCTGGTGGATCTCTCTGTGAGTTTGAGGCCAGCCTGGTCTACAAAGTGAGTTCCAAGACAGGCTCCAAAACTACACAGAGAAACCTTGTCTCAAAAACACCAAAAAAAATAAATAAATAAAGATTGTTTTCACTGATGCTTGATTCAGGTTTCTGGTAGGAGGACCTGGTAGGCCACAGGCCATTGAAGTGTTCATTATCTTGAACTAAACCCCTGATAACAGTTTAATTTATAAAAGGCTTACATTTAATTTCACTTGTTTTTTTGAGACCAATTCTTAATATAGCCATGGCTTTCCTAGAACTGACTATGTAGATGAGGCTGTTCTTGAACCTACAATGATCCTTCTGCCTCCTGAGTGGTGAGACTGCAGGTGTGAGCTTCCAAGCTCAGCTTTCTTTTGCATTCTTTAAGAATGTTAAACCGGGCAGTGGTGGCACACGGGAGGCAGAGCCAGGCAGATCTCTGTGAGTTCGAGGCCAGCCTGGGCTACCAAGTGAGTCCCAGGAAAGGCGCAAAGCTACACAGAGAAACCCTGTCTCAAAAAAACCAAAAAAAAAAAAAAAAAAAGAATGTTAAGAAGTGTACACAGAAATGTGTAACCCACATGGTACCTGTATGTTTTCATAGCTCAGTTACAAAAATCACTGAAACATTAATAATCTGTCTGGGCTCCATAGTACTCTTTCCTTGGGTGTTTGCTGAATTCTCTGTTCACTGTTCTTACAGGTTTAAGGTTGAGGTTGGAACTGGGTGCTAGCTGTCACCACTTCTGTGGCAGCAGAGGACAGAAAATTCTGTGACTAGAAGGAAGGAGCAATATCCTCAAGGACTTATACCAGAATGGACAGAAGGAAGCATACTGAACAGGATTCTTAGGAAGACACTTGAGTCAGGCTTGTCTTGTTCCAGGCTGGGTCTCCTGCTAAATTGTATGTAAAAGAGAAAAGACAAGGTTTGATTCTGCTCTGTTAAGGCAGCTGCTGCTCTCTAAAGACTCAGGTTAATTCAGCTAGCCCATTGTTGGATTTAATTTGTAGTCTGTGGGAACCAGAGAGAGGTAGATAGATGGTGAGAAGGAGAAAAGAGAATGAGGTGTGATATGTCATCTCATCAAAGCTTATTTCATAATAGAAATAATCTGGACCAGTGCTGTATTGTCTTACATAGTGTGCGTGGGGCTGGCTTCCTACCCACCCTGTCCTGGTGATGGTACATTCTGGCCGTATGCCTCCTCATCTGCAAGCAAAGAGAACTAACTCCCTGAAGACCTCAAGTTCCTCAGTTGTCTTCTTTTTTATTGTCCTTCTGAGGACTCTCTTTGACTATTTCTTTGGCTGTACTTAGCTTGGCTGCCTACTTCTGCCACCTCTTCCTAGTTTCAGCAGCAAATCTGGCTGTTCGAAGTTTCTAAGTGAGTCAAGTTCCTCCAAAAGTCTGAGAACTCTTCAACTACGGGGTTCTGACCACAGGCTTCCTCTGCTGTCTTTGCCCAATCAGGAAAGAAAATACATGCTTTTCAAAAGTTTAATGTCTTAGAAGAGTAACTTCTTCAGTTTTATCTTATGCATATCTGTGCAAATGGATACCCTGTGGGTGCAGTGCCCACAGAAGCAAGAAGGGCATTGGATTCCCTGGATCTGGAGCTTGATATAGGTGTTGGAGACCAAACTCTGGTCCTCTACTCATCTGGAAGGGAGGGATCATGTCAGGTTGGCTACCTTGGATAGAAAACAACTGTTTCTCACACCATCTCTCTAAACCAGCTCTTTTTTTTTTAATTCTATGTGTTTTTTACATCATTAGATCTGATCCCATTCATTTTTCCATTCCTTCCCATCCTCCCTCTGTCCCTGAACCCCTCCAAACAAAACAAAATTTAAGAGAAAAAAAAAAAGGAAAAATTTTTAATTAAAAAAAGGGAAAAAATGAAAAATCTCCTCATGGAAGCTGCAATGTGACACAGTGAGTCATGCAGTTAACCCTTTATCCATGCATCTTTACTTGCAAGTGTTCATTTCGAAGAGCAGTTGCTCTGGTTCAAGGTCTCTGTTTCCACCACACTGTCAATGCTGGGCCCTCATTAGGACTCTTCCTGGATATCCTGTTGTTGCCCTGTGTTGTGGAGATCCTGTAGTTTTGAGTCTGCCAGTCAGGTCCCTTCACATGCCACAGCACATCATAGATGGGGTGGGTGTGTGGGTGGACCAAGTCATAACCCTGGTTCTGGGCCTGGGCAGCTGTAGGGTTAGTCAACCAGCCAGTTCTCCCCTGTCCTCGCCGCTAAGGTGAGCTCTCCATTGCCCAGGCTAAGTCACCTCATGCAGCAATGAGTGAGGGGTTGGCTCTCCCACCTGTACCATTAGGGCCAGCTCTTGTGTTGCCCAGGCGAGGTATAGCCTCAACTCTCCAGAGTACTGCAGCTGGTGAAGGGTAGGGACAACCCTCCGCTCTTAGGACCCCAGCCAGGGCCAGCCCCTCCACACGTCTGTCTCAGGCGTTGATGGGCAGGAGGTGGGGCAGGGCGGGGCATCTCCCCTCATGCTACCTAACACATGTTAGATGAGTAATAAGGACAGCTCTTCTGTGCTCGTAACACCCAGACTGAGTCACCCTCACTCTGACCACTGGGCAGCTCTGCTGTGCTGCCTAGGCGAGGGGCAAGGCCTGTTTCCTGAGTGCTACAGCTGTGGGGGGGGGAGGGTCAGCTCTCCTGTCCAGACCAGCTCTTACTAGATTGGTGTAGCAGTAGAATAGAGTGAGCTGCCGTGAGATAGTCACTCTCCGAAGGGCTTTCCAGGGTGAAGCCCCTCCCTTACCCCACCCCACACACACCCTTCTCTACAACTACCAAAGGAATGGGTACTGCTGGTTCCTTGACCACAGGAGCCCAACATACTATTGCAAATGTTGGTGGCTGCCATGCCCTGCAGGGCTGCATACTAGAGAAGCCAAATATGCTGTAGGAGTCTTGTTATCTGTGTGCTCTCTCCGCAGGCCCAAGGAACCAAACCCTGTAGCATGTCCCCAGTGCCCTCTATGGACAGGGCTTGTGTGCTGCTTTAGAAACTAAGATGGAGGGAGGCAGTATTTCATCAGTGTTTCACTACCCAGAAGGACATGAGTTGCCAGGGTTATAGAATTCCTCTTGAGAAGAGTGAAAGAATTGAACAAAGACTTTTGTATGCAACCATGTGACCAGCTTTCAGGGGCCAGAACAAAGGGTATTTGAAGAATCTTAGAGAGGCTGTAGCCCCAGCTGGGAACTGGCGGTCAGTATAGTTGCACTATCTGGTGAACATCAGATCCCTGGAGTCTTGTTATGTCTTTTCTATATCATCTTTTACCATATTTATGATAAAAATCTGAGTCATGGCCGGGCGGTGGGGGCGCTCTCCTGTAATCCCAGCACTCAGGAGGCAGAGGCAGGTGGATCTCTTTGAGTTCGAGGCCAGCCTGGTCTACAGAGCTAGTCCAGGACAGGCTCCAAAGCTACAGAGAAACCCTGTCTCGAAAAACAAAACAAAACAAAATCTGAGCCACGGCAGCTAAAATATTCCTCGCCTTTCTCTGCACATCACAAAATTTAAAGCTTTTGAAGGGAAGGAACCATTTCAACTTCAGCCAAAAAAAAAAAAAAAAAAAAAAGTTTTCAGTTTCTCAATATTCTGGCCAATATATTTAAAAATGTGTATATCAATATTCTACAGCAAGAAAGTAACCGGAAATGAGCGGTATATGGATTTAACCAGAAGAATCTTTTACCTGAATGAAGTGTTTTACTTCTGTCCTTCTGTACTGAAAATCTCATTATTTTCTTTTGTCCTTATCAGTGATGTAGGCCTCATATCAAGCTTAGTCAAGAATAAAAACTCCCACTGACTTCCTGTCCCAGTGTAGCTGACAGTTGTATGAGAAAGCTCTGCTGAGTCAGAACTAAAATAAGAATGTACCTTCGAGCCTGGCAGTCTGGAGCTGCTGGTCACCATAGCCATATAAAGAGCTAGCTCCTGAATGCACTGAAGGTTTCCCTGGTAACTTGGGCATCTCTCAGGTCAACACAGCTAAAAATACTGTTCTTCTATATTTGGAGCTTTCTCAAATGTGGCTTTGTATCTTTCTAAAAAGATGTTTAGAGGTAAGAACATGTTAATGCATCATGATAAGAATTAAATAAAGGAAACACTAGAGGGATATTTTTCTAGGAAAAATATTTGAAAAATCAGAGCAAAGCCTCCTAACCACTGAGGGAAATTTAAAGAATTAAGTTGATCAAACACTCCAAATTCAGTGAAAGGAACTTTGTGTGGGGGCCTAAGGAGTTCACTGCAGTGATTGTAGTTAAGGGAACTGTCTCTTAAGTATGATGTTGCTAAAGAACTTGAACTATGTCTGGGGTTGGGGATTTAGCTCAGTGGTAGAGCGCTTGTCTAGCAAGTGCAAGGCCCTGAGTTCGGTCCTCAGCTCCAGCCAAAAAAGAAGAACTTGAACTATCTGGGTGTCGGCAAGGGTGGTACCCTGACTGTTGGCCCTCTGCCTCTTAGCAGCATAATTGATGAAATACTGAGTTGGAGATCTTCTCTTTAGGTGCCATCAAACCCCCGAGGTCCCATAACCCATGTATAAAATAGTCATTCAGACACTTATATTACTTATAAACTGTTATGGCCGTGGCAGACTTTTTGTTATCTACTTTTTTTCTCTTAAATTAACCCATTTTTATTAATCTATAATTTGCCATGTGGCTCATGGCTTATCTGCACATCTCACTTGTCATGGCGGTGGCTGGCAGCTCCCCCCTCCCCCTAGCCTTCCATTTTCCATAATTCACCTCCTCCTTGTCCCGCCTACCCTATCCTTCCTGCCTGGCCATTGGCCAATCAGTATTTTATTTATTTTAACCAATCAGAGCAACACATTTGACATACAGAACATCCCACAGCAGTGCTCCACACTGTAAAGGGCAGAGACTCAGCGATCCAACTTTGAGGCACTTGTGTACAGGACACATTGTTCAGTCTTCCTGAAGTCAGGTTCATTGAATGGTATGCAGAGTCTCTAGCTGAGGGGAATAATAGTGATTCTTTGACACATTTTCTCTAAACTATATTATTGTTCGGTGATAAGGAAGAGCAAATCCAACTTACAAAATGAAATGTGGGGTTGGGGATTTAGCTCAGTGGTAGAGTGCTTGCCTAGCAAGCGCAAGGCCCTGGGTTCGATCCTCAGCTCAAAAAAAAAGAAAAGAAAAGAAAAGAAAAAGAAATGTGTAGGCTATCCTTCCTGCCCTAGGCTGCCATTTCATGACATGTCTCAGTGTTCTGTCATTAGTGGTTATGACTTTACTACACATTGGCAGCTTCCCAGACCATACAAACGACCTTTTCTTCCTCAAGCATGGAGACAGGAAAATCTAAGTCTGGAAGGGGAAGGGGGGAAAAGTCAAAGGGGCTGGAGAGATGGCTCAGCAGTTCAAAGAGCACTGGCTGCTCTTCAGATGACCTGGGTTCAATTCCTGTAACCAATCAGCAGCACACAACCCTCTTTAAATCCAGGTCCAATGGATCTCACAATCTCTTCTGGCTTCCAAGGGCACCGGGTATGCATACGGTGCATAGACATATATTCAGGCCAAATACACATACACATAAATAATAAAATAATAATTAAAAAAGAAATCAAAGAACAGATATTTTAGCTGTATCATAATTCTACACATAGTCATATAAAAATACACGTATTTGCAAATATGTTAAGTGGTGTGGCAGCAAAACCGAACTGCTCAAGGCATCACTCTCGTTTTCACTCAGGATGTGGGAGGTGAGCCTCCCTAGGTCATCCCCACAGTACATGTCTACTGTGATAAAAGGTTCCAATAATGGTGGACGTACAGACATGTGATGTTACCAAGAAAAGCAAGTGTTTAGAAATAACTCAAGACACACAGAAGGGCTAAACACAGTGCAGTTCCTGCAATGTTCAAGACACTCTTTAGAAAATACATGCATGGAAATCTTCAGAGTGTGGCTTAGAAATCAGGATGGAGGTGACACAGGTTCCCCTTCAGGAGGACATCCAATGGTATTTTGACAAAGGAAGACACAGGGATGGGTAGGAAGATTGCATGTAGGGGCAAGCAGTGGGGGGAGGCCAGAGATGCTTCTGCTGCAGGTCTTGTGAAAGGACTCTGTACTTGGAGTAGAAGTACTTAGTCTGATAGGCAGTCACAAGATACTGTAGATTCTGGAATAAGATGAACTGATGGATATGAATGTAGGTAGGTATGCACAGGCATCCTATTTAGGTTGTGACCTGCATGTTCCATATGCATTTCATCACTGACCTTCCACACAGTAATCTTTGGTGATGCATATGAAAGTAAAGGACAGCTCAGCTGACCCACCTCATAGAAGAGTCCTTCTGGGAACTGCTGGAAGCACTGAGCACACACGAAGCACTGTTCATGGTACAGCTCGCCATTACTGTTCACGATCTTCTCGGCAGGTGCAAAGCCTCCCTTGCAGCGCTCACACGTGGCGCTGGCCAAGGCATTGGCCATGTTGCTAAAACACGCAAAGGACAAGATGCATATTGTTAACTGGGAATTAGGCTTAAAAGCGGACGGCATCAAGAAACAAGGAGCAAATTCTATCTGGACATAAAACTCATATTTTACCCATAAAACCAGGTTTCACAAATACTCTAACTTAAAACAGCCCAGGCTCATTAACTAGGCACTTGGGTTTCTACAGTTGAGTTTCTGCTTTGCTTTTGTTTGACTTTAACATTTTTAGCATTCTTGTAAGCAGTGTTAGATACTAAGAACACAGACCAAAGCCAAGAGTTCCCTCAGCTGGTGCAGTGGGATACACCTGTAGTTCCAGCCTTTAAGGGGGTAGAGGAAGGAAGGTTGCTTGAACCCAGAAATTCAAGAACAGCCTAGGCCATTTAGCCACAGTAAGACTCTGTGTCAAATAAATAAATCAATGAATAAATGTTTCTCTCAAGGAACTCAGGCTTATAGCTGGATAAGTAACTTCAATTACATTATCCATGAGATAACAGCTTTTAAAAAATTATTCTTTGCTATGAATACACCTCCTTGCCTCCAGCTCCTCCAAGGGCGCTCCATTCCACTTCACCCTCCCAACTTCATGTCTCCTCCTCTCCTCATATCACAGTAAGTTCAATTAGTACTGCTGTATGTGCACAGATATGGCTCCAACCACTGGAGATGGTCAACCAACAGTGGGCCACACTGCCAAAGAAAACTGCTTCTCCCTCCCTAGGCCAATGGCTTCTTAGCTGGGAGTTGGGGGATGGGGCTCATGAGTTCCTTCCCTCTGTGAGATAACATTTTAAAGTCAATTTCTTTCCTTTTTAAGAACAAAATCTAAATGTCATGTAACTGAACATCAATACTATAACCTAAATTTAGATTATACCTTTGATTGGATTCTATTGAAAGCAACTGCTTAAAACCTCTGAAAGTTAGACAAGATGCCTCGCTTCTACCAAACAGTACATAAGACAAACACTGAGTACTGACAGAATAAAATATATCTTAAAATCACAGAATTTTATGTAATAAAGATCATTTTCCAGATAGAGAAAAAGGTTCAGAGATGGACAATTAACTCAACATCACTAAACTAGCTTCTTTTTTTAAAAATTTTTTTTTTCGATACAGGGTTTCTCTGTGTATCTTTGCACCTTTCCTGGAACTCACTCTGTAGCCCAGGCTGGCCTCGAACTCACAGAGATCTACCTGCCTCTGCCTCCCAAGTGCTGGGATTAAAGGTGTGCGCCACTGCCACCCGGCCTGAACTAGCTTCTTAGTTAATGAGTGACCCAGGAGTAGAACCCAGGTTCCCTGCTTATAGGAATCTTATCCATCACAGATCAGAACCTTATTGCAAACTCTGAAGAGTTCATGGTAGGGATGCAATCATATTTTGCAGGTCAGGATAATAAAGCCAGTCAGTAGCTAACATTGAGTGACTCTGACACAGAATGTAGTCAATGAATATTCTCAGTTTTCTCTAACCACTGGTGTGGCAGGAGAAAGGCAGCATGGCTGAGGCAAAGAATTAGTTGAGAATTTCACATAAATAGTATTTTGTTTCTGAAAGTTCTAGAAATGGAGAAGGTCCCCTATGCTGATTTTACAGGTTGCTTTTTTGTTTTGGCTTGTTTTTTGTTTTCAGAGGCCTCTACCATAAACAAGCCTGTCCCACTTCTGACCTTTCAGATATTTGTCTCCCACCACCAATGCCAGGAGACAGAGGGTGTGGAGAGCCTCTAACTCCACAGCACTTCAGCCAGCTGCCTTGCTCCTACCTCTTTCCAAGTTTGGCTGTTTCCATAGCAAAAGCGGCAAGAGTTATTCTCCACTCCACCCCAACGAGGGCAACTCTACACTTACCTTCTCCCCTCAAATGTTTCAAGGCAATTCTAGCTTCTAACCTGCTGTAAGAAACTGTGGTTTGAATTCCCACATTCACCATTTCAGACCAATCAAAACTCAGATTTAATTAGTAAGCTAAATATAAAATAGGACTGTCACAAGAAAGAAAGAAAGAAAGAAAGAAAGAAAGAAAGAAAGAAAGAAAGAAAGAAAGAAAGAAAGAAAGAAAGAAAAACTGGGCCAGGAAGATGGCCCAGCAAGTAAGAGTGCTTATTGCCAAGCTGGAGACTTGAGTTTGAGCCCCGGAACTCACATAGAACAACAAAACTGACCCCAGCAAGTTATCTTTGACCTCTACATGTGTGTAAACAAGACTTCCACTTTGTCATCTCAGAATTAATGTGACATGAGAAGATCCATATAGTTCCTTCTACCCAGATCAACAGTGACGGTTCTAATGACGTTCTGGAGAGATCTGTGTACCATTGTCATTATCATTCTAAGTCCTCTCAAGGATACTCCAACGCTCAGTAATCTTTTTTGCTTTTTGGGTTTTTGTTTGTTTGTTTGTTTGTTTCTCTAGACAGGGTTCCTCTGTATTACTGCCTTGGCTGTCCTGGAACTCTCTCTCTGTAGTCCAGGCTAGCCTCAAACTCACAGAGATCTGCCTGTGATTAAAGACCTTGCCACCAGGCTAATCCTCAGTAATTTTAATGGACCTCCCCCAAAGCTGGACAGCATCCTGAAATGTCCCGATTCACTACCACCTACCTAACTCAGTGGTTCTCAAGGTATGGGGTGACTGGTTCTCTGGAAGTACCTTTTCTCAGCCACATCTCTGTGCAGAAGCAGATTGTAAGGAAGGAGCTTGCATCAAGAAAAACATTAACAAAATGTGCAAAAATGTAGGGCAATGGCATTCTTTCCTCTATGTTATTAACATGTAATGAGTTACTTTTCACTGAACTAATAAATACAAGTTCTCATACAAGAAGTACTGGATTTCAATCCTTTTTGCTTTTTTGTTTTTTCAAGACAGGGTTTCTCTATGTATCTCTGGCTGTCCTAGGACTTGCTCTGTAGATGAGGCTGGCCTTGAACTCACAGAGATCCACCTGCCTCTGTCTCCCGAGTACTGGGATTAAAGGCTTGTGCCACCACCCAGCTCTTTTTTTTTTGGTAGTGCTGAGACAGTATAAAGAAGTCCTTGGTTGGGCGGTGGTGGTTCATGCCTTTAATCCCAGCACTGGGGAGGCAGAGGCAGTTGGATCTCTGTGAGTTTGAGGCCAGCCTAGGCTACAGAGTGAGTTCCAGGAAAAGTTTCCAAAGCTACACAGAGAAACTATCCCAAAACCAAAACAGTGGTGGCACACGCCTTTAATCCCAGTACTCGGGAGGCAGAGCCAGGTGGATCTCTGTGAGTTCGAGGCCAGCCTGGTCTCCAAAGCGAGTTCTAGGAAAGGCGCAAAGCTACACAGAGAAACCCTGTCTCGAAAAACCAAACCAAACCAAACCAAACCAAAACAAAAACAAAAACCAAAAAACAACAAAACAAAACAAAAAAGGTCCTTGGATAAAAAATGCTATTACCACTGACTTTTTCATATTCACTATGTTACAGACTTTATTTATGTTTGAACACTCAAGTAGAATTGGCAAAATGGGCTGAGAGATTAATGTAATATATATATATTTATATATTGTAACACACACACACATACGCACACACGAATTCTTTTAGTAACAAAGAAGGAACAGGAAACAGCAATCACTTATCTCCCGACTAACCTCATGTTTCCCTTTCCTCTATCTTCTTGTTTGTTGGCTGGTTGATTTTTTTTTTTGGCGGGGGGAGACAGGGTCTTATGTAGCCCAGGATGGTCTCAAATTCCTAGCCCTCCACACCTCCCAAGTGTTAGAACTGCATGCTCAGTTCCTCTCTGGCCTGACTCCCCTATACTATTTATATATTTTTTATAGCTGAAAATATTTAATACAACATATGACAGAAATTATTTTTAAGAGACAAGTCATTAGATTGGTTATACCTAACTGCGTAATTTTCCAGAAAATGTTTTCACTAAAAAGTGTTGCTGACAAAGAAAATATGGGAGCAGGAGAATGTACTTCTATAAACCAGCCTTTAGGACGGAGTCCTGACCTGCCAGCCAGGACTGACGGTATGGACCTACCTCTACAGGTCGGCTGCTCAGGAAACCACAATCAAGCCCTCTAATTTCTCACATCTTATTTATCACTACATGTAAAACAAATTTTCTGCTCTTAAAATACAAAAATGTACAAAACTCTGTTATCAAATATCTTGAGAGTTTACTAGCCACCTCAAATATTGGTTATGGAATAATTCCTCAGCCAAGTGTTTATCAATTAAAGTTTTAGTTTCATCTTTGAGAACTTTCAGAGTATATTTTTTCCTGTTATAGATTCTGACCACACAAAGTGCCAACTTCTCTCATGAAAATTATTAGAAAGATGAGAGCATTCTAAGCTTCCCAGGAAGGTGGCATTTTCTTTGACATCTGTTATGTCCTCTGGTAGAAGTTTATAAGACAAGACAATCTGTGAACCATCCCCAAGCCCTCGGTACACCTGGAAAAGCCATGCTAAATTAAACACATTAGCTGGATCAAATGGCTAGGGAATGCAGAGCTGAAGAGCTGGAGATTTGAAAAGCCGGCATTCCGGGAGGGGAGAGACTCACAATTTCGCATAAAAATCACAAAATTCCTTGTAGACTTTGACATCACTGTGCCTGCGCTGCAGCTTGGACACAGCCCTCTCGTCTTCATCCCCATTAGCCTCGGGGACACTGTTAAGGACTGTCGGGGGGATTTCTTCATTCTCTGGGATGGTGCACGGGCGTGATCGGCCCTGGGAAGGCCATTGTACAGGCTTGCGAGTTCAGAGTCCTGTGATTCCGAGCAGGATACAGAGAAGAGAAACAATATCCCAGGCTCCTGTTTCCCCAGCCAGGGTCACTCCCACTGTTCCCACATGCGTCACCCCAGCTGCCAGGGTCGCTACTGACTTTCATGTTAAGAGCTCGGTAGCATAGCAGTCTGAATCTATTACAGCTTTCTAGAAGCTCTCAAAAACATTTCATGTGGCAGTGACACTCTGTTTCTCAGCAGTTCTCCATTTGGGTGTGGCAAAGAATCTTTTGGAAAGCTTGATAAGCTCCAGCTGAGGATCTGTGAGTTCCTGAAACGAAGCTCTATGTAGTTTTCTATTATCTTTGCTCTTCTTCATATAGAAACAACTTAGTGGCCAGGAGGTGGTGACGCACGCCTTTAATCCCAGCACTCGGGAGGCAGAGCCAGGTGGATCTTTGTGAGTTCGAGGCCAGCCTGGTCTACAGAGCGAGATGTAGAACAGGCACCAAAGCTATAGAGAAACCCCGTCTCAAAAAACCAAAAAAGAAACAATTTGGTAGGTGCTTCAATGAATGGGTGCAGTGTTAATTAGAAAGGGCTAGAGTTCAATTGTAACTCTTCTATTTT